>NC_035108.1:462212311-462515341 GCF_002204515.2 Aedes aegypti
TCGAAGATTTTTCCAGGAAGTGCAAAATTTTTACACTTTATTGGTGAAAGTTTAAAAAAAAATCAGAACGAATTTGTAAAACTAAAGTAAATCCTGATGAAACTTTTGCATAATTCCTATAATGACATCTCAAAGAACTCCTGGGTGCTTGAGAAAGTCCTAGTAGATTTTTTAGATAAATTGCTAATAATTGCGAATAAAAATGTATAATCAAAAAAAGAAAATCAACCGAATCAGTAGATAATATACTGCAGGATTTATTGGATGAATTCTCTGAAAAAAAATGTGTACGAATAGTCGGAGATATTACTAGAATAATTGCTGTAGTAGTGACTGATTTGAAACCTTACATGAGATTCTGAAGAAGTTATGCAATATTGATCATTGAATGGAATGCTGACGAAAATCTTAGAGAAACTTCATGAGGGATCCCACGTTGAATTTATTGAGAAATTTTGGAGAAGTTCTCAAAATATTTCTTCGAATAATCCCTGAATGAAAGTAGCTGGTGGATGAATTCTCAAATTGAAGTGAGAATTTGTAAAACTGTCTGGAGTAAATCTGGGCAAACATTCAGAGTAATCCCTGTGAAAATAACTGGAGTATTCAAGACCATTTTGACGCAAAATTTAGGAAAAATATCTCTAAATGTAATTTGTAATATCGTTAGAAAAAAATCTGGTAGAAATAATCAAAAAAAAATGTAATCAGGAGGAATTCCTGTAGAAATCTTTTAAAGTATCCCAGAACCTCTAGATTAATCACTAGAGGAATGAAGCTTTGCATAGAATAGCTGAGAAAAAAATTCTGTAAGAAACTGTGAAATAGTCGCGTTATAGCCTATGAAAGATTCTCTGGAGTCTCTAGAATTTTGCAGCAGGATTCACTACAAGTAGAATATGTAAAAGAGTCCCTCAGCCTCGTGTTAACTTTCGCGGCTACAAACCAAAGCTATACTGAAGGTATCTGGGTTAAATTCTTAGTCAGAACAATATCTTTTCGATTTCCCTGGACATGAGGTAAGTAACTAACTGCAATAAAATTTCGATGATTTTATTTAATTTTCAATTGGAGCAATATGCTGCACTCATTTCCATGCTTGCATAAGTCCAAAAACTGCAATCAGCACTCGAACAGCAGCCAACATTGTCTGCACGCACCGAAATCGTTTTCCCTCCCCAACAAAAGCACATCGCAATATTACCTGGTCTCTACTAGGGATACTCGAGCAAAACGTGTTGAAGCGAACTCAGTCGGACGGAACGCGGCATTTGGGTCCACTCTTTTGCCGGGCCGGAGATAACAATCCTCAATAGAATAGCAATTTCCAAAAAGCCGATCCGAAGCATCCAGGCGAAAAACATATTGAGAATCGAAATAATAGCGTCCGGTTGGGATTGCAGCGAATTCGTCGAGTAATGTTCAGAAAATTGATAACGTCCGCCGCCGCTGCCGCTGCTGATTACAGTGTGTCTGTCACCCCAAGGCCCCTCCCCCTTTTTCCTCGATGGAACCCACACACGAAGCGACGCGACACGTTGAAGGCTTTGACAGACACGCTTATCCGATGGGATGTCCTTTTTGTACCCGTGCATCAGCTTCCTTCTTCTGGAGTACACTAAAACCTGCATTTACGTAATGTTTACTGGAATGTTAATCTTGTTATCTAAAATTTCTTCTTGAAATCCTGCAAACTGTACTTATAGGGTGAAAATTCCATTAACGTAATACAAAATCCATTTACTTATCCCCGACCCATAACTTAAATGGAGGTTCCAGTGTACCCGTTTTGCATGGGAACCGAGCGCCAATAGTTAAGCCTTTTTCCCAACGTCCACGTCGACAGTTCGATTTCGTCCGATCTGCCCCCTCATGATTTAGGAGAGTGACGTAAGGAAAATTAAAAACTTTTCCACCCCCGCCGTTCCAATCGAATCGTCGTCAGGAGAAAAAGGAGATCAAACTGACAACGATGATTCCTCCCCGAGGCGGATGCCATTGTTTCAAGGAGCCCTGCTCTCGTCGATTGCGTGTCAAATCAGAGGCGAGATGACAGTTCCATCAGCCGGGGGAAAAAAGTGCAAAGTGAGCATTTGACTGCAGGATTCAATCCTTTCGTCAGTGTGCCACATCATTGCCATCGTCATCAGTGGCAGGAGCAGCAGTAGCATCAGGGCGCAGTCATCCATCGTAATCGTTTTCTCAAGGACCTTCATCGTCGTTGTCGTCTTGGCTGGAGAAAATGTCAAAGAGGATGTGGACGTGCCAGCTGAACGTGATCTAACTTCGATGCAGCGTACTTAATTGACACATTTAACCGGAATCAAGGCGACCACCCACTGTTGAGAGTTACAGATCCGTTGGCCACTTATTTCAAAGAGGAAGTTTCGATATCGTCAGTTACACATTGAGTTTACTAACCTGGATAGTCGGAACGCTATCACGTAGTCTAGATCCCCCCGGTGCAAGATTTCATTACAATTACAATTTAGCATGAAAAAGAAAGATGCTTTCGAGGAAAAGATAGCATGAACTTTGTCTGAAGCGAAAATGATAAACACACTCTTTTAAATAACGAGAATTACAGTGGATATAATTCACACTATGACTGAATGACACATGATGTAAATGATAGAACGTGTTCTACAAGATGTAAAAATGAAATTTTAAACGTTTTAGGACACGAAAATGATGCCACTATCATCGACATTTCTATTATCAGACACTATGGCATTTAAAATATGACACATATTTACGTCATTCGTCTCGCTTATTTTATGTTCACCCAAAAGACGTTAAATCACATGACAATGTTCGTAAAGTAATAATCCCACAAAAATGGAGTTCACCTCGACTCCAGCCGGTACGCAACGAGCTAGATGGTTTGACCAAGTAGAGCACTTTTTTTGGGTACGTGTGACGATCGAGAAACTGGAGTCAAGCAGCCATGGATCGAGTTCGTTGGCGTAAAGCAGGCTCTGCCCCAATGTCAACGTAATGCCAAGAAGAGCTACATGATTTACCCAATGAATTTATCGTAAGGAATGATTGAACTACGTACAATTCAATCAACACCGGTCGACTTCCGCTTCCAAGAAACACGCCAAAAAAGAGCCCCAATCGCCCCCGAATATCAATCTGCTTCCGCTTGGGGCCTCAATTCGACGTCGCCTTTTGGGCGCGCTCCCAACAACGAAGCGATCAAAATTAGCGAGAAAGATGTCATCGTTCCGACGAATTACAATCGAGATTCGTGGCCGATGGTCCCGCCAAAAAACGCGTCACCCCGTGAATAATAATTAATATAAAATGTATTTTTTGGCTCATTTGAGGGCTGATTGAGCAAAGGTGGAATAAATAAATAATTGTTCACCTTTTTCCGCTTGGTGTCGCGCCCGTCGTCGTCATTTTCGTCGTTGTCGTCGTCAGCAGTGGCGATGGTTTGCATGTGATAAAATCGGCTCACCAACAATTGGTATCGATGTGAAGTTCTGGGAGCCAATATTGGGAGCCGTTCCCGAACTGAATAATGTAATAATTGTGATGTTTCGTTGCTATGTAGTTTTTTTTGGGAGAGGGGAATGAGAATAAGGAACTTGTTAACCTGTCTCTGTATTGATTCGAATGGTTCTGTTAATCACATCCGATTGTTACCATTATATGTTATTCTTGGTGATCATTATTGACTGCTAGTAATATTCGTAACTTAAACCTAGGCAGATTTTCCTAGTTTCCTGACTACAATATTAAAATATTTCATGGAAGTATCGAACTTAAAATGTTCCTCTTAGGTAGATATTCGAACTTACCATACGGATTCTTTTTTCAAGTGGTTCATCCACACCACCAAAAATACAATTGAACTATTCAGATAAATAACTTCAGTTCAATTATCGACTTTGCACTTTTTCATTGAAATCGCATGGACCAAGACGTAGAGTGTTTCGGAAAGCCCGAGCAAGACGCTTCGTTTTCGGGTCGCCGGGGGTTTGTTTTTGTGTTTCGTTTCGCGCATTTTGCTGGACAGTGCTTCGAAAAGCCCAAGCAAGACGGTTCGTTTTCGGGGCATCGAGAAGTTTTGCTGTTCGCGCTGTGTGAGTGCGAAAAGATATTCGTGTTCAATCGAGGATGGATTACCAACTGGTGAGCTCGTTTTATGCTTATGATAACACATTTTTTCATGAAAGCGTTAGTTTTATGTAATATTCAATCAAACTTTGTATGGTTCGTCACTGCAAGTATCGGCATTATGCTTGTTTTATACAATTCTAATATACATTTAAAAATTTTCATATTACTTAAGATATTTTTTGAATTGTTCAACATTATGAATGTTGACGTATTTTTTACTTCTATCAAAGACTTTTCTTCTTGAGAAAAAAATGCACAGCAATACACTTATGTAATTTTCAAACAAACTATGTATGGTTCGTCACTACAAGTGTCAGCATTATTCCTGTTTCATATAATTTATAACATATGCATATATTTTTCTCTTTTCGTCATTAATAAAAACTTTTTTTGAATGGTTCGACATTATAGATGTTGACGTTTACTTTGAATCTTTTACCAAAAACTTTTCGAGATAAAAAAAACTAGCTTTAAGTATAAGTCGTATTTTTCCTCCTTATCCATGGATCGCATCACCGACCAAACGTGACTCCCAGATCTTTTCCTGTTCCACTAATAAACACCCTTCCCGCAATGATTGTGGAGATGCAGAGGTATTCTCGGTCTCTAGAAGCAACAATCATTGCACCCTAAGCGTAAGCGGAAACTCCCATCCCTTACTCATTTGGATCCTAGTGCAATTATTACCATTTCCGATCAATCACGGAGTAGCAACCATTGACATGTACAGTCAGTCTATGCTATGCTGAAATCGCATGGACGAAGAAGTACCGAGCGAAATCTGATTAACGATCGACTGCTTCAAGCCACGTTACGACTCAGATTTCTTCCCGCCCTACTGCGTTTCTTACTTTATCAAGTGCCTGATTTGCACTGTGAAAAACCTTTGTACATCTTCACTGAAGGATTTCATTCCAATCGCACGCTGCAAACTTCTAAAATTCAAGAACATTTTAAGAATTTTGCTCAATGGCCGCATGCAATTGAGAACGCAAAGTTTTCATCCGTCCAGACTAAGAAAAACAAACTTGTGCGTGATTTTCGAGGTGGAAAACGATTCCTTTGATTGTGATTATAATCTCTGCACTGTGAGCCGTAAAGCATTTGTTTGGTCGAAAGTAATTGTGCTTATATTTTTGGGCTGTAATTTAATGGCGTTTATGAATTTTCAAGGAAATCCATATATTTCATCATGCTGAAGGATTGCAAGGAGATGCCCCTAGATCTATCTGGTGAATGATTTTATTATAACGTTGAAGCGTTCTATTTTGACCACTCGCTGTATCACAGTGAGCCGTTAGTTGTGAGACGAATCAAAACTGATTGCGACCGAAATGAAAATGGATACGACGAATTCAGACAACGGTAAGTAATAAATTCATTACATTATATGCAATGAACCAGTAGTTTTCAGATCGTGCTCCGAAGAGCGTGGCTCTTTTACGAACACTTTCAGCATTTGGGCTTAGATTTTGTACTAGGAAGGTTAAAATATTGTATCGTTGAACATTTTTCATACATTTTGTATGGAAAATTTTGAGCTGAATGGTTGTTTTGTTTGATTATACTTTGAAAACAACAATCTTTTCAGTTGAAGAAATCTGATTGTCCTCAACAAAATATTTTCAGTATTATCGGGATACTTATTCTCATAGACAAATGTCTGAGGTACCGTAAAATGATGTAGCATTTGATGGATTCCATGTCAAATCGATCAGTCACAGAACTCGACCATCTTCGATTTGGATTAAATTTTGCACATGTTTTTGATTTGGTAGTATATGTGCTTTCCATAGAAAAATTGATCATTTTGACTCAAGTGTATCTTTTGAAAATGGCCTATAAATGTTTGCATGCAACTTATTTGAAAAAATATAACTCCGAAATTGTTGATTTTGAAGAAAAATGTTCTATGAAGAAATTTTAGTGAACCGATAGGACTATAAGAAAAAAATATACACTGAAAAAATATTTTGTTTATTTACATAGAAAAATCAAAAATTAAACTTGAATTTTAAATTACACAAAAACCCCATTTTAAATATTTTTTTAAATTTTCACCATAGAATCTTGATAGTAAAAAGATGTTTAGGATAAAGTTTCATGATGGAGAAATTTTTAATAAAAAAGTTTTTCTAAGAACAACTTTTGGTCGATTTTCAATATTTCAATTTTTTGTCAAAATAAATACGTTCTGATGATACAGTAAGCATCTTGAAATGATTCTACGGCATAATGATTATATGAATAATTTCTCTAGAAGTAGCCATTTTCGAATTATATCGAGTTTAATGCAAAAAATATTTAAAATGTTTAAAAATAATTAAAATAGGCCATTTTCATTATTTTTTCGCGTTTCTCCATTAACAATAATACGTTTTCGAGAGTAAAGACCATATTTCTTTCCTCTTACTTATTTTCCTTGATGGAGAATCACGAATAACTAATGAAAATGGCCTATTCTAATATTTAAACAATATTTTTTGCATTAAACTCGATATAATTCGAAAACGGCTGCTTCTAGAGAAATTATTCATATAATCATTATGCCTGAGAATCATTTCAAGATCCTCACTGTATCATCAGAACGTATTTATTTTGACAAAAAATCAAAATTTTGAAAATCGACCAAAAGTTATTCTTAGAAAAACTTTTTTATCGAAAATTTCTCCATCATGAAACTTTGTCCTAAACATCTTTCTACTATCAAGATTATATGGTGAAAATTTAAAAAATATTGTAAATGGGGTTTTTGTGTAATTTAAAATTTAAGTTTTATTTTTGATTTTTCCATGAAAATAAATAAAATATTTTTTCGGTGTATATTTTTTTCTTATAGTCCAAACGGTTCACTACAACTTCTTCATAAAATATTTTTCTTTAAAATCAACAGTTTCGGAGTTAGAATTTTTCAAATAAGTTGCATGCAAAAATTTATAGGCCATTTTCAAAAGTTACACTTGAGTCAAAATGATCAATTTTTCTATGGAAAATACTTATTCTAGCATACCAAAAACATGTGCAAAATTTAATCCAAATCGAAGACTATCTAGCACGATTTTTATTTTTTTCGACTCATTCTGGATGGAATTCGTCATTTATCGGAATGACCTTCCTCGCAAAAAGTTCGAATCAACATTTTTCTTTGAAACATTTTCAATGTGAAGAAACGTTTAAACATTGAAAGTTTTTGCAAAATAAATGTTTAGTTCATGGTAGAATTTTTCAACTTTTTGAAACAATGATTTCCTTGATTATAGATGACACTGATAACAATTCATACTTCATAGTTTTGAAAATAATGTAAGGGAGTAAAATGCTGTTTTACTCAAATTAGCATCGCTGAAAACGATTTGATTGTCATAATTTCTATACGCATGTTTTATTCATTCAAAATTACGGAATTATTTTAAATAATTTCGAATTTTAAAAGAAAATTCTCTACCTTTATTTGTTTAAGCGTAATTTTGATACCGTGATACAAAATTGGAAATATTTCGAGAGTTTTATCAAGATAATGAATATTTCCGTAAGTGTTGAACTAGTGGGTCTTCCATTCAAACACATTAATGAAGGCCTAAAAATGAAAAAATGTTGCTGCAGAAAATCGCTGAGTTCTTCTTCTTATTGACATTAACGTCCTCACTGGGACAAAGTCTGCTTCTCAGCGTAATATTCTTTATGAGCACTTCCACAGTTATTAACTAAGAGCTTTCTTTGTCAAAGTTGCCATTTTCGCATTCGTATATCGTGTAGCAGGTACGATTATACTCTATGCCCAGGGAAGTCAAGGAAATTTCCTTTACGAAAAGATCCCGGACCGACCGGGAATTGAACGCAGACACCTTCAGCATGGCTTTGCTTTGTAGCCGCGGACTCAAACCGCTCGGCTAAGGAGGCCCCCTGAGTTGTTCGGATTAAAACAAAAGTCAGAAAGTTTTTGTGACAAAGTAATTCTTTGAAAACTATGAAACTTTTGTCAAAATCCCAAACATAGTTTCATTTAGATGCCTACTTGACACAATTGACGTCTGTGATAAAATAAATCTTTTAGATTAGAGTTAAAATTTTAAAATAAAATTAAAATTATTGCTAGATTGACCAACATAAATCTTACTTGAATGTTTCCATAAAAAATTAAATTGTCAATTTAAGCTTGTGACAAAAATCAGGATTTCACACGGAGTGGTAATAAACAGGTGCCCCACGCAACCTTTTTATTTCAAAAAGTGCTCCGCGATCCAAAAAGCCCGAAAACCCCTGCAATAAACGATCATCATTTATTAAAATTTATTGCTGGAAAATTTATTCAAATCCTCAAAAAAATCTCTAAAAAATATTTTGAAAGAATTCTGGGGTGAAATCCCTGGGAAAACAATAATATAATTCTGTGAAGAAATCCTTGAACAAATTGCTCGAGGGTTTTTTTTGAGTATTTAAGTGGAAGAGTTTTTGAAAGAACAGTTGAATATCTTCCACTAGAAACTTTAAATGAATGTTTGATTTTTTTTTTAATTTGTTTAGGGGGCTTTCCTCTTGCCACGAGGGCAAGAGTGCCACCTTCAATTTTACATTGTTCATCCCAGGATAAGTATAAATACAGTTCAAAATGAGGTTTATGTAAATATTACAGTTGATAATTTTAACTACGATTTTGCCCATGCGAAAATTGCGATATATTATAAGAATGTAAGACTGGAAAATAAGGTTTGGTTCCCATAAAATTTTGGGGAAAATTTTTCAAAAAAGTTCTTTTGACACATAGTTTTGCATAGGGGAACTTACGTATTCTCGGCAGCTTAAGCCTATGCCGTGCTTCTTTTGTAATTTTCTCGGACATCAGCAGACAAATTCCGTGTTTGTCTATTTACATTTATACGTTGCTCAATCCTCTATTGATTCACACCGACAGACTTGTCAAAATGCTTTTGGAAACGTTTTTACAACGCTGCGAACATCCCTTGTCAGTGTGACTATTGTCGGCAGCCTCAATCTCTTCGGCAACTTTCCCATAACAACTGCTGGTGAATCTCTTCGGCAGCTCCAAATCAGTCGCATTTTGAGGCGTGCTCATTTGAATTGATGACATCTCCGGCGATATCGTTTGTTTAGTCTCGGAAATCTCGTCAGCGGGAAGCGGGCAGAACAAATAATCATCTGAATGTTTCCACTGATGTGTTTTGATAGAAAAATATTGTATATTTGGGGTTTGAAATTTGATTGCCGATAATAGTCGAATGGTGCCGAAGCCGTAAGTCTCCCTATATAAAAACAGTATAAAATGAAAATTTTGAATATTTTTGAAAACCATCGATTACATCATTTAGAAAAATAGGTGAGCTTACCCTTACACTGAAATAATCTTCAAGAATTGTTCTGATTCTCTGATTTGAGCCGATATATCTTAAGTTTGGAAGGAATGTCAATCAAATTGATTTTTAGAGAAATCTTAGAGAATCTTAATCTCTTTGAAAAATGCAGATAGATCTGCGAAGAACTTTTCAGAGAAATGCCTGAGAACATTTCCCCAATCGAATCCTGTTTAATTGCTTATGAAAAGAAGACTTGGAAAAATCATTTAATGATATTTTTGCAGGAAGTCGAGGATATATTTTGTAGTGAACTTTTCAAGCCATCCTTGCAACTTCCGAAAGATATTTTAAACCGTGAAAACGTGATTATTGTCGCTGTTATCTCCATAAAATAAGACTTTGCCAGGTCCCCCTCGAAAAAACAGACACTTTCAACATAGCTTTGTTTTGTAACCGCTGAATTTACCACAAGACTGAGAAAGCTATCCAAAAATCATTTGAGAAATCAATCTGGAAACTAATCGCTCTTCATATGGAGCACATCGTATAAGCCTACTAAGTAATGCTGATCGCCAAAGATAATGAGCCGCAAAATGGCTGCCATTAGTCTGTCGTCCCAAGATTCAGTCCCCAACCAATCACGATCGAGGCGAAAAGGCGCGCAGGCAACCACCAGTCATCACCCGGTCAGCTTCCCACCCACACTTATTAACGGCCACGACGACGACGACGCGACGAGAGATCACCTCGAGCAGATCGTGTGCTGGCAGCAGCTTCCTCTCGCGCCAAGCCGACCACATTCACATAAAGCCGCGAAGCGATCGTTTCTTCGGTGGTAAGTGGCAAAATAATTCACTCGCCACGTCTTCGCCTCTCCCCCCTTGCATCCTAAGAGCCGACCATTTCTCATTCGTTATCCATCCGCGCCCCATAAGAAGAGCCAAACTGTGGCGATCTTCGCTGCCTCCACACCAGCGCAGCGAGATGAAAACGAGTTTCTCCCTTTCCAAACTTGCCGACCGTCTGTCCGACTTCAAGGTTTTGCTCTCTTTGTCTCACCCAGAGGAGGCCCCGGCTTGGAGCAGACTTGGACCGGGGATAATGCCAACCGCATGTCGCACCAGATAAAAACGGTCCATCGCATGCAACCTTAAGGTCCCCCCGTCCTTCGGGTACATCGTGCGCGACACTCTCCTGCTGTGTGCGCAGACCCCAAGGAGATAAATGTTTGATAAAAAAGCACTTCAAGTTGTTTAACGAGATAGGGGCGGCGCCAGATATCGCGCGCGCAGCCACTACTCTCTCTCGGGCACGCACACATTCACATTCGTTTTACCGAACCGTATTTTCCGTAAGCCAATCGCAACCGGGTTTTATCGGAACGTGGAGACCGGCTGCTGGCTCGCTAAATGGTAAATTGGTGGATTACTTGAGTTTGCTTGAATGGTTGGAGATAGGCTGCGCAAAACTATCATTGTCTCGATGAAAAAAAAAATGAAAAATCTTCAGTGTCTTTAGATTTCGATTCAAATTGAACTCAAAGATGGAAGAAAACATTTTAATAACAGAGCGGAACATGTTTTTGTCTCAAGCACCAACATATCGCTACTTGCCTATAAATTTGCATCAATAGTATTTCAATAGTATTTGAATAAAAGTGGATCTTACTACTGATTTTCTGACATTTTGGCTGCAGGGATTGAATACTGAGAAAACTGAGAGTATCTCTCACTTATCGCTCTCTGTAACAATCATGATCCGCAGCACACCATGAGAGGCTGGTTACCATCTTCTGCTACAGCTCTGATTAGATCGCGGAGGGAGGATAACAGTGCATGATAAAACCCATCTAAACAAGTATTGATATCGTATGTTCGAGAATTGTTCATCATGTCAGCAAACTAAGACACCAACCCCCAATGGTAAATAAGCGAGAGAGATGGATTTTAGCATCGCTCTCTCTTTGGGGCTCTCGTTTGCAGCCGTTATTTATCAAGCTTGTTACAACTTACGAAACTTTGCCGATCATAGACCGATACTGATGGGATGTTTTTCAACGTTAACCTTGATCGTGCTTCGAAGCAATGCCTACTTGGGTAACAAATAACTTATTTTTCACAGTTATTATGGAACTCAAATGGAATTTGAGTAGTTGACTGACGCACGTATTTATACATTTCATATACTTAATCCACATATAACCAAGAAATGATTCATACGTATGCGAAATTTGTTCAATTTCCTGTGTTGCAAATCTTGCATAAAAAGAGGTCCAATAAATTTTCGCTTATTACCTCCTGAGCTGTTATATTCGCTAATGGAAATCTCTTTTTCTGCAAGAAAAAACACAGTTTGGCTATTCTACATAAGCTTTGGCGACAGAGGTTCTTCCAGTTGGTGCAACAAATTACCGGTAAACATCGAAACCCCCTTTGTATTCCAATCCTTAGAACAAATGGGGATGGCGGTCGCTCCGGAAGTACCAGCTTGTGCAACAGCAGTGACGGAAAAAGTATGCATTAACATAATAAGAATTGTACCTCTTGCAACCGTCGCTTCATATGATGTTACGTTGTGGTCAGCGCCATCCACAGCCCAGTATTAATTTCCTCCGACACATAAACAACTGCGGGAAAGATCCGTTGCTCGTATATTTGCTCCCACATTGGGCCCGCATTTATCCGGAGCGTTTCGAAAGTGGGTACCTTTTCTTGCCCATTTGTAGCGGAATTAATTAAATTACACCGACCGCAAAACATATGACGAAAATCCGCTTACAATAATTTTGCCCCGAGGCGCATCGCCTCGGCAAAGGAAAACGGAAGACGGGCTCCTGTTTTGTAAGGATGTTTTAAAAAACTATTAGCCTCGGTTTGAACGCAGGAGAGGACCGGACAGGAAACGAGTAATGTCTCATTTGTGCGGGAGTTATTGTTTGTTCAGTGTAATATCTCGTTCAATTTATCGTCGGCTGCGCTTCTTTTGTGGACGAAAGCATAGACAGGAGGGCAGCATGTAAAAAAATTACTAGTTTGTTACGAATTGACTTCTTCAAGATTGTATTTATTATTTATATTTACAATACTGAACAGAATAAATTACGCAATGGCCGCTTTACATATAAAACGGCCAAGTTTGAAGCACCGAATCACGGCTTCTAGTGATCCGATTGACTTGAAATTTTAATCACAACATAGAAATAACATGAATTTTACTGAAATGAAAACAAAAATAATTGAAAAACAAACACCTGTCAAAATAGGATATTTACGATAACTTAAAAGTTTGTTTATGAAAACAAACTGCCGCTTCATGAGTTATCCTGGATTTTATAAAAAACTATTTCTAGACTGTTTTTACCAAAAATATAATTAAATCTGAAAATTTTGCTAGTGAATGATGTAAATTTACTTTGTTATAGTTAAGCCTCTAATACTTGATGGCAAAAATGTTTTAATATTTTTTTTATGAAAAAATGGTCAAAATCGATGTTTTGACTGTTTTTACTAAATTGTCATATATCGTAATCCACGTCAGTGATAGAGTGTAAGTCAAAGAAATGTCAAAAATGCCTCAATGAACAACTTTGCAGAAGAAAGTTTTTGCTAGGACGCTCCTATCAAAAGATAAAACTGATCTAGATCAGTTTTCACTTATCTAGATCAAATCTGAATGTGTTAAAATATAGTAAAAGTTATTCCAAAACACATTGTCGAAGACACCAAACCTCTAGGGTGCATATCTAGAGTACTAGAGGTTTTGGCCGTCGAAAACAGCGATCTGCCCCAGTGTGGGTCGGAGGGTTTGAAAAGTCTTCTCATTTTTGGCCCGTTGACTACTCTTCCAACTTGAAGTGAGAACATATCTAATTCTTATAGTTGTCAGTTTAGTCAAAGGCTAATATTTTATCCTTATAATCATAGAATCATCTCAAATACTGAAATTATTCAAAGTCTTAGTATTGCAAATTTCATGATATTTTGCAGCTAGATTTTAAGCATCGTGCAACAGCCTTCTTCTTCTTCTTCTTCTTCTTCTTCTTTCTGGCGTTACGTACCCACTGGGACAGAGCCTGCTTCTCAGCTTAGTGTTCTAATGAGCGTGCAACAGCCTACGCTCTCCGGTTTCTGAACAATTCAGTCAAGATCCAGCCAAAATACACTGGACAGCTTCAACAAGTTGAACACAAAGCAGCTGAAGTCGATATTTTCAAGTTGGTACAACGGGAATCCTACTCAGATGAAGTCGCCGTATTGTTGAGTAAACCGCCGAACCAGTCTGGACAGGAGTTGATCGGGAAATGCAGTTCGATCTACTGTCTAATGCCGATGTTGGATGATAATGGTTTGTTGCGGGAGCGTGGCCGAATCGCTGCAGTTGAAAACGTCAGATATGACGTGTGTCATCCCATTATCCTCCCGAGAAAACATTCTTGTGTCCGTCGATTCGTAGGTCACAGGGGATCGCCCGCCGACTACTTCAGTGATAATGGGACAAACTTCCAGGAAGCCGATCGTGTACTGCAGCATAAGATTAGTCAGGTACTATCCACTACGTTTACGAATTCCAACACAAATTGGAACGCTTGGTCCAGTCAGTCAAAACAGCAATGGGCGATGCGTACGCCGAGGGAAAGCTAACCGACAAGGGGTTGCAGACACTGGTCGTGGAGGCTGAAAACTTGGTGAACTCAAGGCCTCTGACGTATTTACCGCTCGAGTCCGAGTAAGCAGAGCCACTAACGCCATTAATTATTTGCTGTTGAACTCTACCGGGTTGAAAACACGCAACGAAGGAGACGTAGCTGCAGTTCGGGGTCAGTTCGCTAGACTCACCGAGAAATTCTGGGAAAACCATAGGAGCTAGTCCAACACCAGTTAGATATATTTTGAAAGCGCTGGTTAGTAGAGTATCTACCAGTGTACCCGTAACGCGGGTAGTTCACCTTTTCGTGGTGCGATACGGGGTAAGATCTACCATTTGAACTCTAGTCTCATCTTGTTTGTCGGGCTAGGGTAACATGTTCTGGTAATTCAAGGATTCGCGGTACAAAGTCCTTGCTACTGGCAACAGTCTCAGAAAATTAATCTATTTTACCTAGCAGATGGTTAAAGACTCGGAGTTGGTCATTCCCGAGACTACACTTGAAGCCAGGATAACAATAATAAGTATTAACTCAACAAGGACTGTAAGTACTGGTAATTCAAGGACTCACGTGAATTCTGATTACTAAACAAATTTTCTAGCTTGATTCGGTTTTGCTGCTAGCATAAAGCCCCTTTTTTCTAGTATTTTTCTGGGACTTAACTAAAAGCGAAACAAGGATGGGACTAGAGTTCCGTTGCATGGTCAAATATCAGTAGTACCGATTTGGTTTCTCAGAAATTTAATCGATTATGTTTGCTCAGGGGCGCGCCTTCGCTGAGATGTAAATTTCTATGAAGGGTCTAAATAGCGGGATCTTTTCATCATAGTCGATTTGTATCAATATCTGAGGAATCAAAACAAGAACTGTACAGAAATCGATGCTTAATTACCTATCAATGGAAATGGAGTAATGCGACATGCACTATACACTAAGGATACGGGTAATGTCACAAAAAATCTACCAGTGATTCGACGACAGCAGAAATGGTTCGACGAAACTTGCACACTTGAAACAGGAGACTTGTGCTGGTCGCGAAGTCGGTGTTGTGGCCGGTGTCACGGTTGGCAGTGCTTGACCTCCAAGAGTTACGTGAAGCTCCAGAAAAGTCTGGACCACACCGGGGGAAGACTGTCAGCGCAGAAGACGGCAAGCTGGCAACCCTGTCACCCATTTCGGAGGCGACGCGTTACGCCGCGTCAAGACAAGTGACAGCTGTCAACAGACACCGGGTTAGCCCTCGAGCCAGGTCCGTCCCACTCGGGCTCAGATTGGGTACCACCGAAGTATATTGACAGCTATAGAAAGTATGCTATTCACGACTGTGAATTAGTACTAGTAGATAGTTATGAACTTTTTCTGGATTTGCATAGCGTTTGTTATATTTTAATGCAATTTAAGTAAATTTAGGTATTTAGGATAACAAAATATCGATGGCTTAGCAGAATAATTTGTAACGTATCCGATTGGAAGGTTATTCAATGCATTTGTTCTATTTATGATGAGTATTTTCCATGTTTCTCATCAAACCCATTACCTCCCTCAGAAATAACTAGCCGTGCAAGTTGTTTTTTATTATACATACAAGAATATATTTACTAAATGTACATAGAAAGGCCTTATTGTACGGAATGCAGGAATTAAATTCGATATAATTTCTGAAATTTGACCGAATGTCTAGTTCACATAAGGGGCCCAAATACAGAGAAGTGGGACTGACATTGAGGTCGGTTTTGAGTTGAGTATACAGAAAAGTTTAAAGCTGTGCAAAAGTGTTTTTGGAAGATTTTCAATAGACCCTTTCGATATTTTAGATAAGTATAATAAAATAAATAACACAAGGTGCATTTGCTTGTTGTTTATTGTTCAGTGTAATTTAACTTTCGATAGTTGTCCAAATCTTACATCAGGTTTTTTTTTATTTTCTTTCGCTATGGTCCTGCTCTCTGATTCTCAGAAGTGCTTGGAACAAACGAAAAGATTCGTGGTATTTGTTTTCAAGTTTTAGCCCAAAAATGTTAGCCATCGGTTTCTCTGCACATTGATCGTTGGAAATCTATGGAACGTAACCGGTTTACATGGTTCTGTGTTAGGGTTTCTTCGAATATAATTTGCTCCTGCATGTCGGAACATGACAATTCGACATTTTGATGGTAAAATTTAAGCGACATTATAAATTATTAATAAAGATTTAAATCTGTAGACTCAATAGCATTTAAATTTACATAATGACAGCTCGTCCCGTAGTAACATTTGCCGAGCAATTATTCAAAAGCGATTTCCATACTAACTTCAAATGTATTTTAAAAGTAGTTCCAGGGCACGGAAGAATATGAAATTTTGGATTCTGGCTCAATTTTTGACGTAGAATCATGATATGTAAAAACCTGGATACCCCTAAACAATCCGATTGAATAAATTGAATTTATGTTCCGATTTCAGTACAAATCTGAAAAAATTTCATAACTATTTTATCTGTGTGAGTATATTCGTGTAAGATAAACAAAAATGCAGCGTACCTTTAGTAGCTGTCAAAATACGTTGGGGTACCACTTCTAGTACTGCATTTGGTCCCTCGGTAGTGCAAAAGCTACCCAAGTTTGACAGATCGCAGTACACTTTTCACGGCATTCTAGATTACCTTATGAGCCATAAAATTTTGGGCAACTGCAAAGAACATGGAGGTCTTTAATTTGTCTTTGCTCAAGCTATCAGCGAAGCGTTTCCGGTTGTCTTCTCACATTATCGACAGATGAAGAACAGTGAACAGTGAGGACTGTAGTTCAGAGTCTAAAGTTCAGTTTAAAGTGAAATTAAATCAATATCAGTTAGTTGGACAGTTGTTTGTTCGCACTGTTTACTGAACTGGTGGAAGTTAAACTTTTAGTACATTTGTGCAGCAGTTAAGGTGAAACATCTTGGAATCCAAAGATGGCAGCCACAATGGCCGATTTGTGCTCCTACTAGCGCTTTCAAAGGCGCTAAACTGGAGAAATAGTGGACAAACATGTCTGATATTCTTATTTTAAGCTTTCTGCTAGTGCACAAAGCCAAAATAAAAAGTGCACTGTTATTGGATGCTTCCTTCGCGAGATTTGTGCCTTTGAAGTTTATGTGCAATCTTAGAAGTTGATTCCAAACTGTTTCACCTTAAGTCAGCGGTTTTGAATTAGTCAGTGCACTTTGAGGTTAGTTTAAACTCTCCACATTCCGTCAGTGTGCAAAAATTAATACAATTGTCCGTGTAGGTCTTAGTCCGAGTCAACAGTCAGTTCAGTCGCGAGTCCGTCCTTAGTCGAGTCCAGTTTGCCTGAAAAGGTAAGGAAATGAGGAAAGTGGTAATATCAAATAAATTAAATTGCATAATTCAGGTGTTACGACACGTAGCGAGACTGCAAAAAAGGAGACAGGGTGTGTCAAACGAGAGGCGACCGAATTGTAAGTCTGAACTGTATTATTAACAAAACCCTTCATATAACCCTAAAATCTTATTGCAGTTGAAGCAATACAAAACGGTAATCGCTATCAAAACGCCTTTTCACTCCACCCTTCCACCCCCTCAACAATTTCGGCAAACTGGACTCGACTTCCCAGACAACCAAAATGTACGTATAACGAAATCACCTGGAGGCTTTATATGTGCAAAATTTCACTTATAAGATGTCGCGAAAAGGCCTTCTACGTACAAAAGTGGAGGCGATATGCGTGCATATATTATGTGATGAATAATAACATACAATGCGAGTGTATAAATATTCTACCGAACCATCCTGTGAACCTCTTATGCGACTTAACTTATGATAACAAATGTTGATTTGACAGCTGCTACGGATTGATGCGACTTACTTTGTACGAGTGTACGAGACGAAACAAAATGTATAAATGAACTCAGAAAAGAAGTGTTTTATGCGAGGAAACTCATCAAACTGACGAGTTTATCCACGGTGTTTTGCGGGTTTGATGTAATTAGTATGAATAAACGAGTTGTAATGTGAACTTTCATGCGATTTCTGGTTGTCTGGGTTGGGGCGGACTTTTGACGGACTTGCGACCTGACTCACTAGGATCTACAGTGTAGATTCTACACGGACAATCGTATCAATCATTTGGAACTAACGAAACGTGAACAGATCAACTAACCTCGAAGTGTAATAGCTAACTCACACACTCACAAGGGAAGGTCACGATGGTGTTACACGGGGTTTGGAATGAGACTATTTTTCCTTGATTCTACTTGTCAAAATATGGAGAAATCCAAAACATGGCGGGTGATGGGCCAATAGAGTAGCCAGGAGGGGCTCCGAAAGGGGCAATTTTTGCGATATATATCATAATATAGGAATTTCCAATTTCATTAATATATTACCATTGATATCGATTGCTGATTTATTTTACCACATTATCCAAGCCATAATGCGTAGAAATCCAAAAAGCCAGTAGCGTAGGCAGTACGGGCACTGAGGGGCCAAAGTTTCTCATATATATAATCTCTCTTTCAGCTTAAATTACTAATTTTTTTGATTTTTGATATCAAATCACCTGTTCATTTGTGTTTTTCCATGAATCCTCAAATAATACAGTCAGCTCTCCCTTATTCGACATTGATGGAACCATCGAGTTAGAAAAAAAAATGTCAAGTTATAAAGTTTTTTTTTTAAATTAGTCTTCACGTTGAACTGAAGTATATATTGCTGTTTGCATTTGACGTGCAAATCAATCATAACTGGGCTTCAAATGCGGTAGCACAAAATAACCAAAGGATACTTAACAACCTTAGTCCATATCACCGCCAACCTAGCAATCAAAATCAATCTTTGACTTCGCCTTCCTTGTTGAAAATCTTACCGCGTTTGGTGTTCCCGCATTTGATATTTGCATTTCAAACGCACACAGCAATCAGTGACAAACGAATAATGGAGAGTTCGCTGTGATAACAAATCTTCGAGGTGTTTGGTGGGATATTTATAAATATATGAAAAACGAATTAAATAAAATACCATTTATTTCCACTAGAGTTTGCATCCTTTGGCAGATACGCGAATTTTGACCTCAACTGTAAGGTCGCCTTCAGTGTCGAGTCTAGTACACGTACTATACTCGGTTTTCATTTATTTAGAGTTCACTAGTTCAGTATGATTTCAGTGGTTTCACCTTAATATATTTTCTGTTTTGTCTTGAATATTTCACAATAAAACAATGTTATAGTTACAAACACAACTTTTATTTACGATAAATACAAAAATCCGTACAATCATTTACAGAATATGTGTAGTTTTTTTATCAGTGAATGATCGATGCAAAATACCTTTTCGCAAAAGAATGAAGATCGAATAAGATTTTGAAAACGTTTTGCTGTAAACTGGAAATGTGAAAATGACTGAATTCTTAGAAAGTATTCCCTGTGCCAAATATTCAACTCTTCTCTTGCGATCAGAAGAGTATCAGTGATAAAACGAACAAAATTCTTATACGGGCGAAAAAAGTACACATCAGCTGGTTGTACAATACCAGTGCATTTCGGCGGGATTAATTTTTTGACGAATTTAACGTTTTTAGGAACAGTGGATTCATAAAGATCATCATCCTTATTAGATGTCCGGGAATCTACTAATAAAAGCACCTTCTTTTTTCCAGCTACATCAGGCCATAGAACATCATTTAGAAAAATTTCCAAATCTTTTTTGTACATATTTGCTGTTTTTCCAGCGAATGCTTTGATATTCGGATAATCAATTTTTGCGTTAGCAAGGAACTTGCCAGACGGCTCAGACACTAGTACATACATATGGGGAAGTAATGTTCCGTTCATAACCAATACAGGCATTAACATGTATGAATGAGAAGTAGCAGCTACATAACCTACTACCCCAAATACATGTTTACTACCTTCAATAGCCAATGTTCTACCAGCATGGAGCTCTTTTTCAAATCTTGATTGGTCTGCGTTAAAAACATCACTATCACAAAAATTTTCCTTTGAAATAAGTGACTGCACATCGCTTACAAACTCATCTGCCTGTTTTTGTACTACATCGTACGCTTGAGACCACTTTTTGCTCACTTTGTGAGTAATTTTACGTGAAACGATTTTGTTTTTTAATTTAAACTTTTTGACCCATGAGCTAGATGCACCAAAAGACAAAACATTATCCGGATCAAGTTGTCTTTCAATGTCCATTGCCCAAATACGCAGAGAACGATCGTGTATTATCGAGTTGTTATTCCTGGCATCAAAAAAATATTTTAAAACATCTCGATTGATAGCTTCTTGAATGTGTCGTTTTGATGACTTGGCAGTCCTTAAGAATTTCTCATATCTATTCATTACCATCCTATTCTTAATCCGTTTTTTCCTGGTCATTACCGTATTGAACGATAGCCGGAGACTCATATCGATTGACTTTCCTGGGAGACATATTTCCGGTAACTCATCACACGTTTTACCTCTACTCGGTTGTTTGGTCCACAATCGATACGCTTCAGCAAGATATCCCTCAGGAAAGTTGGTTTTCTGCGGTGGCGATGGAGCGTACGAAGAACAGCTGCTACTGCCAACTTCCGGAAGATCAGTATTCGATGTGGATTCGTTAGACATTAAAGAATCATCGCCAAAATGTTCATCCATGTCGGCGTCCGATGCTAAGTGTTGTAATTCATCAACAGTAACATATTCTTCAACCAATTGAGTTTTAAGTTGATGAAATATGATAAATTCTTCTGTTGACGGTGACTCTTCCGAAGTGCCAAAATGATCTACCAAAAGTTTGATTATGACTGCTGGTCTCATTCTACTTCCGTTTTTACTGGAATCGTAGGAGAAACATGAGTCAAACATGTCTGTCGTTCCTAACAAATGAAATTACCTTAACCTTTCATTGTACGAATCATCAATCTTATGAATGATTATAGTTTCAATGTACACAAAATACAAAAAACGTGCAAAAATCACAAAGGATGTTCCAACATCCAGACGCGCTCGAACTTTCTTTGTCAAATACTACACATGCATATGTGTACGTCATGCATTACGCGTCGATGAGAATGCCATACGTTTCATTCATGTTCTCACTAATACTATCTACTATGACAACGTCTTTGAGAACGATTCATTATAATGAAAAAAGGGTTCGAATGGATTCTTCCTAATGATCGAAATCGGTCTACTAAAGTTGGTAATTGATTTATTGTTATAAAACACTTAGGGTCTACTTCTGCACCATGGCTTAAGCCGTAAACCACGCGTACCCATATAGTTAAACTACGTTTAAGGCCTAGGCGGTGGTAAAGAAATCTGACCTTATTATTTTTTAAATAGTAAACAATTATAACTTTTCCATATGTGGGAAATGAATTTATTCGTCCGTTGAATGCTCATGTTAAGAGGTAAATTATTTTTCTTCAATGTTTGTTGATGTTTGAAGAAAAAGAGATGATTTTAATAGAACAATATGAATGTTCAGTCTTTTTCATTTTCTGAACCAGTTATCCAATTTCATTTATTTAAATGTTTGCGGACAAAATAATATGTTTAATTCACAACAGTGATTGTTCTTAATAGTTTCAATACTTTCGTCTGGTAATTAAGTGGAGAACTCTTTAAGTTGATGATTCATAAAGTGATCAATATCGAGTTATTATAATTTGGAACGCATTTCAACAAAATCAATATGTGATGATTAAAATGTTACGTAACGCAAAATTCGCCAATTTTAGACCCCCTCCCTCCCCCACGTAACAGCTTTTGTACGAAAAATTAAAAAATTTTGTAAGGACCGTAACACTACGGAAGATCCCCTCCCTCCCCCTATTGCGTTACGTAATGTTTGAACGATCCCTATGAAAACACAGTAGAACCATGAATTATCAACTGATTGTAAAATTCAATATTACAGGATAAATTGATATTGAAAGAGAGATTATATATATATAAGTAACTTCGACCCCTCTGTGCCCGTACTGCCTACGCGACTGGTGTATCAAATGAATTTTTTTCGGATTTCTACACATCATAGCTTAGATATTGTGGTAAAATAAATTAGCAATCGATGTTAATGGTAATATATTAATGAAAGTGGTAATTCCTATATTGTGAAATATATCGCAAAAATTGCCCCTTTCGGAGCCCCTCCTGGCTACTCTATTGGCCCATCACCCGCCATGTTTTGGATTTCTCCATATTTTGACAAGTAGAATCAAGGAAAAATAGTCTCATTCCAAACCCCGTGTAACACCATCGTGACCTTCCCTTGTCAGATTGAACTGCTCTACAAAGAAATGAAAATAAACTTCGCTGGTTCTAAAAACCCGCGTAAATGACTTGGACTGAATTTGATTTTAAATTCTATTTTAATTCACTTTTCACTCGTGTACTATTTCACCGTGCTTTTGTCTCTCTGCTACCAATGTGGGACGATAACCGGAAAAGGTTCGCTGACAGCTTTACGGATTACCCGGTGTCTGATGACAGCTGTCACTTGTCTTGACGTGGCGCTTTAACTGCGTAACGTGTCGTTTCCGAAATGTGTGACAGGGTTGTCAACTTGCCGTCTTCTGCGCTGACAGACTAAAAAAATTAAAAACATTAATGATGACTGCTTCAAATATTTGATAAATGAGAACAAAATAAAAGTAATTGCCGAAAGGCTTAATTTTCAAACATAACTTCACTGAACCATAGGCAAATATTCCTTACAGAATCATGGAAATCGATTCTTCCAACTCCTGGGTGTGATTTGACAGGATTATAAAAAAAAACAGATTATCGAAGTAGATGAAAAAACCGAATTTAGTACTATACCATTTAATTCCACTAGAGTTTGTATCCTTTGACAGATACGCGTATTTCGACCTCAACTGTAAGGCCGTCTTCAGTGTCGTGTACTAGACTCGACTTCATACTCGATTATCGAAGAATTCTGGAAATGATTTTCACGAATAACGCAGCACAGATTCTCACAGAATCTTCAACAGGATGTTTCTTTTCAGCTAGTTTCTTTTGAAATCCGGACAGCGTGCTAAAAGATTTCAAGGTAGCATTGGACATGATTCTGAAGGAATCAGAGGCACAATTTTTGTCATTATGAACAGCATTTTCACTTACATATGAACAAGAATTGGCAAAAGATTGATAAGGAATTTGACACATCCGTGTGAGGCATGAGTCAGCCTAAAGAATGGACCGGTCTAGAATGACACTGTCAATATGAGGGTCTGCACTGACGACGGCCTTTGTTCTCAAGTCAGACCTACATAGGCACGCAAGATCGTCGGTGGTGCATTGAAAGTGCGTGGCATGTCGGGTGATTTATTAGCGCGGTTTTACAGTTTCCACAATACGGAGTCATGATTTTAATAGAATCCTATGCAGGATTCCAAATAATACTAGCTGGTATGCTGTCAGATTCTCATGAAATTCTAGGTATTATTCTCACAAGGTTAAATATCCACGGTATATTCTTCAAAATATCCTGTGCCAGATTATTGCATAATTTCAAAACAGACTCTCATAATATGTAGCAGGATATTGTAGCAATTTCTGTTTTCCGGTTCATTATTTCTTCGAAAATATTAAATTAATTTACTGACTTTTTCAGAAATCGTTCAGCAGAGTATCTCGAATTACTCGAACAAGTTGCCAGCAATACCTCAAGGTATTTTTGAATGCATCTTATACAATGCATCAAATACAAGAAATTGTTTCAAGAGTATTAGTAAAGAATTTATTGGGAAGTCTGAAGAGATGCCTTTAAGTATTTGTCTTAGATGTAACTTTCTAGTATACTACTATTTGGGTCGTATTTTGGATCCTCTGGGGTTTTTGTATCAATTAACTATTTACACGGCGTAACCAAGCCAATGAGCATGCCAAAATGTAGAGAAAAGCTTCCTCTGTGATGCTCACATAGTCATATATGTAGAATTTTTTTATATATATATGTAGAAATTTTTTCTAAAAATTTATTCTTTCAGAATAAATTAACATAGCTCAAATGAAGAGTTAGATCAAAAATGTCCTCGAAAAAGTTGTTGAAAAAACTTGTCTAAAAGTTTGCAGAAGAGCGCAGCTACAAATTTTATCAAACAAAAAAGTTTGAAAAAGAAAACAAAAACAAACAAAAAGTCAAAATTTATACCATTTTTCTTCTTAGAAGATGCAAAACTCAATTACGAATAACATCTCAGAAGATATCGAACGTTTAAAACCAACGAAAACACAGGAAGCACTTTTTTCCTTCTTAATTCGGACCATTGTGGATTGGAGACTAAGTCAAAAAAACTGTCTTTTTAATATGGTCGCGCATAGTCTATTCAATCGACTGATAATGGAAAACGGGTAGAATTTTGACTTTTTAGCCCACAAATTTGAAAAAAGTTACTGTTTGAAAAAATTCTGACGGCTTCAATTTCTGCGTGAAACGTGTTGTAATGGTTGTATGGATGAACCGATCGAATCAAATTTATTTTAGTCAAAATAAAGATATTTTCTATGTACAAACGTATCAACCAAACGACTTGCGAATTGAGTTGGAAACTGGCCCAGAGGTTGCAAAATATATAAAGGTCCAAAATATATTGGTTACCCTACAATAAAAAAAGCTGCCATTTTCGCATTTGTATATCGTGTGGATGGTATGATAGCATAGAGGCCCAGGGAAGTCAAGGAAATTTCCATTACGAAAAGATCCTGGACCGACCGAAAATCGAACCTTCAGCATGGCTTTGCTTTGTGGCCGTGGACTCCAACCATTCAGCTAAGGAAGGCAAAGGTAATAATAATTATTTTGCGTGAAATTCGAGACTTCTGAGACCTCTTGGACACAACCCCCAATTGACCCTCAAGGAAACCCTTGCTACACCAATGCCTGAGGACTTCTAATTTATTTCAACATGGAAGACTAAAACACAACAGCTGACTCATCCTTGAAATCGCTCTGATCAACTGTCCATACCCGGGTTCGATGTCTTCGATTTCATTAATTCGGGGGGCATTATCGGCTAATCATTATTTATGAATCTCTCTCTCATCGATGACGGTGACAACGACCGGCGTCCAAAATTCTACGAAAAAACGAAAATCGATGCTCTACAACCGACGACGAACTCGACGAAGACGATGACGATTTCTCGGAGCGAAGCTGATTCCGTATGCTGGATGGCGTGCATAATTTCCTGCGCCCGGTAATGAAACCGGAAAACGGGTTGACTTAGACGGATGGAGAACTTTTTCGCCAGCTGGCAGGGAAATGGAAGATGAATTAGGAAAATCTGGTCCATGCCTGGGCTTGGAGGAAGAAACGCGTGCAGTTTCTTATCGTTTCTTTGAACTAAAAAGGATTCACAGTAGCAGTTTGTCGTCGGTATAACAGTGTTGTCTAACACAGAACACCTTGATATGAGAAATAAATGTAATGAATGAAGTGAAACTAATAAAGGAATTAAAAAATGTTAATAAAATAATGTGAGACTCATATCACTATCAGTAGCTGACAAGAATGCAACATACCCATAACGGGAACAATACCAATCCGAAAACCGTCCAACACTAATCTTATTAACGTTATCATCCGTGACAGTCATCACCGTCATTGTTCGGTTCAGGAATGATGATTCTCCCAGACCCAAGCAACAATTCATATGCACTGTTTTATTTCTCTCATATTATATATTCCAGCATAGGGAGTTCATGGGTGCGCCGCGATTCAGCACATTTCCATCTGGGTGACACTTTTTCCTGATCGCTTCAGTGAGCTTTCATTATTCATAACTCCAATGCGAATGTTGTTATGGAATAAATATCTCCCAGAGTCACACATGTTGCTCCCGGTTCAGGGCCACAGTGACCATAAAATCCCTCTCCCACCGACACCAGCTTTGTCCCACCGGCAGAAGTTTTGTTCCACTTCGAGAGGGAGAGGATTTTGTCCGATTGTTTTAGGTGATGGGCTTTGGGATTTCCGCCTTTGGGCTGTCATCGGAATTAGTTAATCTCTGGAAAGCGGAATGATCCACTGACTGGAAAAGCGCTGAATTTGTGAATTATTTCCTCACCGATTCTCTGGAGCTGGTTGGACTTAATTAACCCTTTGGCTGTGTTCTGGGATATTTTTTTTGTCGGTAAACCGATTTGTTTTTTTTTTTTTGTTTTGTTTTTACGAGTCGATGCATTTCTGCGAGTTTGATTGTTTTGCTTGTGATTTTTTTTTCAAATATCTTAAAAAGAATTTTCTTAATGCTGTCTCACCCCAAATTTTGCGTGTGATTTTTTTTTTCAAATATCTTAAAAAGAATTTTCTCAATGTTGTTTCATCCCAAATTTTAATGGTAATAATAGAACGGATTTTAAAATTTTCAACTAAAATAGTTGAGAGAAGAAATTAAGTTGACAAATTTATATAAGAAATTAGGGGCCCAGATAGCCGTAGCGGTAAACGCGCAGCTATTCAGCATGACCATGCTGAGGGTCGTGGGTTCGAATTCCGCTGGTCGAGGATCTTTTCGGGTTGGAAATTTTCTCGATTCCCAGGGCATAGAGTATCATCGTACCTGCCACACGATATACACATGCAAAAATGGTCAATCGGCAAAGAAAGCTCTCAGTTAATAACTGTGGAAGTGCTCATAAGAACACTAATCTGAGAAGCAGGCTTTGTCCCAGTTGGGACGTAACGCCAGAAAGAAGAAGATAAGAAAATGAACGGGATTTTAGACACTTGATCGAATGATATTTGTTTGAATGACATTTGGTCGAAAGTACATTTTGTCGAAAGAACAATCGGTCATAAATCTCATACATTTCGTCAAATGACATTTGGTCGGATGATGTTTGGTTGAATGACGTTTGGTCGAAAGCTTGTTTTGAAATGATTTTTCGAAAAATCGTATGATAAAATAAACATATGGATGAATCTTTTCGTACAATGGAATGTATGGTTTGAACTTGAGCCGTAACTTATATTTTATCACAGTTCAAAAATGAATCATTATCTGCATTTATTTTTTTTTCTTTGTTTTGTGACGGATTCTTTTGAATATACTGAAATTATGAACTGTTGTTGGAAAAAATACGGTACTTTTTATGTAATCCTACTTAAAGACATAACGAGGCAAAGTGGTTTCGTTAACATCTGGGTGTAGAGCTTCCGTGTTTTATCTACTGTACTCTGTCGTTGGACTTCAGGTTTTCTCGCATCTTGCATGAAAGTTTTGGATCGATTCAGTTCCTTCGGCACATTTCGAACTGAACTGTTGGGATTCCTCTAGAAAGCTTGAACTACCCGTTTGTGATCTTAAACACTATACTACATTAAAGTATTGTAGGCTGATTAAGGACTAAACAACTAAAAAAACAATAAAAAAAAACTCACAACAGTGTTGTCAGTTTACCCGGTTTGAACTGTTAAAAAGAATATCAAACGAAGAGATCATAAAATAAATAAAAATCTCTTGCTGTTTCAATATATTTTAGAATGTACAGTCGATTCTCGACATCTCGATATCTCTCCTTATGTCGATGATTGCTGCGGTCCCTTCATTCTGCATACGATTTCTCTCTCCATATCTCGATATGCTCCTTATCTCAATATCTCCATATCTCGATGCGTTCCTGTTGATTGTTTGTCCCCATATGTCGATAAGAATTATCAAAGGTGGTCTAAGGACTGTTCATTTAAGAAAGTGGACACGTATTTTTTAAAGCAAACTGTTTATTTTCGAACAAATTCATGAGTTGTTTTGAAATATATGGAAATCAAAGTAATCTCGACCAAATTCACATAAGTTTGAACATTTATTGAGCATTCCTGGATAATGATCTGACTTTTCTCTTGATGCCTCCCATCGAACTCTGCACAACTTTCTTAGTAACTTTTCTTTGTGTTGCTTACCACATTTCCTTGAAAAAATCCATGGAACTTGCTTATCTTCCATCTTTCTTAAGATGTTGTTTGATTATTGCCCAATATTTCCAAATGGGGCATAGTTATGGGCAATTCGGTAGAATCTGCCATGTTTTAACAAATTCGACTTTTTCCTTCTTGAACATCTCCAAAGTAGCTGAAGCGTAATGAGCCGATGCCAGCCCTGGCCAAAACAATGGAGGCTTGTTATACTTTCGGTAGATGGGCAGAAGACGTTTTTAAATGCATTCAGTTCTGTAATTTTCGCCGTTGATTGAACCCGTTGTGAAAAATGTAGTACTTTTCATACCGCAGGAGCAAATTGCTTGCCATAAAAAAAACTTTTTCCCAATTTTTTCTGTTCGGATGCATTGCACGTCGTCATAAGCATCTGTTTTCGATACAGTGTTGAAAAATTGGAATTTGGACACTTCGCGATTTAAGCCAAACCTCGGAACGACAGCTTTTCTGAACACCATTTGTGCAGAATAAATCTGCGTGTCGCTATGTTAAACCGACCTATCGCTTGGAATTTACAAACATTTCGATGTAAACTTTCTTCTGCTGTCAAAATAAATACTTGAGTACACACTAAAACACAATTTGAATTTTTTCCTTGGAATTTTCACACCAAAATGTTAACAATCAGGTGTCCACTTTCTTTAATGAACAGTCCTTAGTATCCAGATTTAAGTGATTCAGAACAATTTGAAAACTCGAAATGCAGTTTGTTTGTTTATTATTTTCCTAGTAACGGAGTGATTTTTAATCTAGTGTTCATTAAATTAATGTTCTTTGTCTCGATCTCTCCCTATCTCGATGGTCCCTTCGATATCGAGATGTGGAGAGACGACTGTATTAAGTTAAATATTAAGTTTCAGTGTTATTAATAACAAGATAAAACGCCCATTTTTTTTGTTCAAAATTAGCACCAGTACCATCCTATGTTTAGTCAGAGTAAATATTTTGTCAAATAATTAATAAACCGACTTTATTGAACTTTATTTGCAGGTTTAGATATAACTTTTCTTTCTACGTTTGAACGATTAAGCCATTTTACGAGACGTTTCGAAACAGCTGATCGCCGTAACGGCGTCAATTGACAGGAGACCTGGGATTGAATCCAGCGTGATTTTTAACAACGCCTCATTTTACCAAACGGGGACATGGAGAAAATGACAAAAAAGGGATCCAAAAATGTTCGTTACTGCAACATTACACCTAGTTATTGTATCAGCTAACTCTTTGTTACCCATATTGCACATAAAAAGGCACTTTTGTGATCAGAAATACTTTAATAATTTTTCTATTTTTATGTTTTCGCCTGGATAAAAAGCTACGCTAGAAATACGCATAGTCATCAACCATCATCATCGCGAGAACTGATGACGATGATTGAATTCTCCCAGGTCTCCTGTCATTTGACAGGCTTCGTAAAATGGCTCATAGCTACCGCAGCTGTCATATTACTGATTTCTCGCGTAACTGAGCATGAGAATGAGCATGATTGACCGCCCGCAGTTGCTACTCCGTTATTGCAAGAACAGCTGTACTTACACAGGGAACCAACAGATGCTACTCAGGATCAGTAGCATCTTCACTCGCTCACAAAGGAACATGCAACAGATTCAACGGATCAAACACAACTCCATTACTGATTTCTCGCGTAACTTTTCAAAAAATCAAAGAACCGCATTTTACAAAAAAAACAGATGTAAAAACATGATGATCTGGCAACACTATTGCGTACTATCTTAAATACATATTATTTAATTAGTTTCCCAGAACAATTTAATCATTTCATTTCATTTAATTTTCATTTAACTTTTCTGGTTGCCACCTTGGTGCGGTGGGATTCCCAACTACTGCGTAATGTAGTAGTGCTTTATATAAAACTGTTTTCGAGATAAGGTAAATCGGCATAATGCGCCAAAACCGGGCAATACGCCCCATTTCATATTCAAGGGATTAAGGCTTCTTTGACAAGTAAATATGATTATATATCTTAAATATTGCAGAACCATCCAAGCTCTAAGTCCCAGCTACCCGACCCACCGATTATCGCCCCTTGCAACCCCTTTTTTTCCTGCCGTCGGGACACCCCTGCATTTGGTGGGCCCATCTACCGGGCCTGCCATCTGTAGAGCTCTGTCTTGTTCGTGCACCGAAAGCGATACCGAAATACCATCCGATCGCCATTCAACTGCCATAGGATCTCCGCCGCTCATTGTAAGCTCACCCTCAGCATATACCGTTGGTAGGAATGTGGTCCATCCGTGCACTAACACCACTCCCAATCAAACCCTAAGTCATCCCACCCCAGCTTTACCGGAACCAGCTAGGTTTTGCCTGCAGTGGAACATGAACGGGTTCTTCAACAATCTTGCGGATCTTGAGATCCTCACAAGCAGCGAGCCCCCTTGGATCCTGGCTCTCCAAGAAGTCAACCGAGTCACACTCGAACAGCTGAACCGCTCATTCGGCGGTAGATATGTATGGAACCGTAAGCGCGGAAACAACTTCCGCCATTCCGTCGCCCTCGGAGTGCTTAAGTCGATTCCGTTTGCTTTTTTCAATATCGACTCTCAACTTCCAGTTGTTGGGGTCAAAGTGCAGGGAAACACAACAATATCAGTAGCATGTGTCTACCTACCACGCGGAAATATTCCTAACCTGCGGGGCGAGGTTGAAAAATTTATTCAACAACTGCCCGAACCTAGAATGGTTGTCGGTGATTTAAACGCCCACCATCCGATGTGGGGTGATTCTCGGTCAGACTCTAGGGGCAATATCCTATTAAACCTCTTCGAAGATAGCGATCTCACTATCCTAAACGATGGTTCCCCGACTTTCTTCAATAGTCGCTATTCGACGGCAATTGATGTTACGGCTGTCACCCGGTCGGAAATCCGACGGTTCAGCTGGTGCGTCAATTCGGATCCACATGGCAGCGATCATCATCCTCTTCAAATCTCGTTATCTGTCGAGGCTCCCGTCACAACCAGGCGTCCCCGCTGGATATATGATCAGGCAGATTGGACTGTTTTTAATAATAACGTCAGTGCATCACTCCGCTCTCACCACCCGAGTAACATAGCAGAATTCACTACCGCTCTCACGCAAGCGGCTACCATTTCGATCCCGAAAACCAGCAGCAAGCCTGGCCGAAAAGCTCTTCGTTGGTGGTCACCAGTTATCAAAAAGGTGATCAAGGCACGCAGAAAGGCTCTTCGCGCCATGAAGAGAATGGCACCTGATCATCCAAACCGAGATGTAATTGTTGATCGATATCACATCGCACGCAACACTTGTCGGCAAGCCATCCGAGACGCCAAACGAGCCTGTTGGGAGGAATTCTTGGACAGTATCAACGCAACCCAATCAACCGCTGACCTATGGGCCAAGGTCAACGCCCTCAACGGAAAAAGAATCATCACTCCGCCCACCCTCTACATTGATGGGAACAGTACTGCGGATCCAGAAATCATTGCCGACGGCCTGGGGAAGTATTTCGCCAAACTCGCAGCCTTTGGAACCTATGACCCGGTCTTCATCCGCCAAACTGGTGCAACTGCCAAAGACATAAACAGTTTCGCTGTGCCCGACGATAATGTTCAGCTTGCCATTAATCAACCTTTCTCAGGGAGTTGCAGTATGCTTTGAGTCGCAGTAGTGGGAAATCCGCAGGCCCAGACGATGTTGGTTATCCATTGATGAAAAATCTTGAAGGTCATAGTAAGCTCATCCCACTTGAGCTGATAAATCAGCTGTGGACTTATGACTCCTACCCGCCGGAATGGCGAGAGAGCTTCGTTGTCCCAATCGCGAAACCCGGCAATCAAGCTCGAGAACCTGCAAACTATCGTCCAATTGCTCTCACCTGCTGCCTTTCTAAGGTAGTAGAGCGAATGGTAAACCGTCGACTTACGCATCATCTCCAGCAACGCGGCCTGCTGGACCACCGGCAGCACGCCTTTCGGCCCGGTTATGGTACTAATACCTACTTTGCGGCCCTCGGCGAGGCTCTACAGGAGGCAAAATCCTTGGATCACCATACCGAAATTGTTTCATTGGATATCTCAAAGGCTTTTAACAGGGTATGGACACCACTCGTCCTGGAAAAGTTAGTCAGCTGGGGCTTCACCGGCCACGTTATGCACTTTGTAAAAAACTTTCTCACCAATCGTACCTTCAGGGTGATCATCGGAAACACCAAATCCAATCCATTCAGTGAAGAGGCCGGCGTTCCACAAGGATCCGTCATATCAATGACATTATTCCTGATAATTATGAATGGCGTATTCCAAGACCTTTCAAACGGCGTCAAAATATTTGTCTACGCTGACGACATCGTAATTGTAGTATCTGGAACTACAATCGCGGCGACACGAAGGAAGGCCCAAGCTGCCGTTACCAGAGTAGCCAAAGGGGCTTCCTCCGTCGGCTTCACTATGTCAGCTCAGCCCTGTCGTCGTAAAATATGAGCTTCTTAGTCATCCCCTTTTGATGAGGGCGTTACTATAGCCCAGAGGGCGGTTGTACTCCCAGGCGTTAATTAGGGAGTCTCACAAAAATTGTATCAAATTAATATATATTCCAAGCTCATGAGAACTAATATGCATTTGCACGTGTTAAGTTTATGTTCAATGCTCATTCAAATTAAAATGTGAAACGGAGAAACACCTATAAATTTGAAAAAATATATGGATAATGTCGAGCCCTCTAGATACATCGGAATATCTTCAGAACCAGGGACAAACGATCAAAATTCACACAGATTCTCAAAATGGAGAGTATTTGCTTAAACTCAATGTTTATTTCATTTCAACATGAAAAGTATCATTATACTAATTAACTAATACTTTTGCTTAAAATCAAGATGGCGTCATAATACAATATGGACACCCAAGTTTTTACCCAAAATTTAATCCCACTTTACAGTTTACTCGAGGAAAGAACCTGCAATTGAATACTTATTACTTTGTTGTACGAAATATGTTGTTTTCATAAATTTAGAAAATCGTTCATTTCAAACGGCTAATACAATTGCTCACCTAGTTTTTGCAGCTGTTCTAACTCAGTTTTTTCTTAGGGAAGTTTCAAATATGACGTCCATCATATTTTGGGATTTCTAGACCTCCAACCCCCCTCTGTCATGCTTTTTTCAATACCTAATACATGCACTGTCACACTTTCGTAAACCACCCCCTCCCTCAAATGATGAGTGTCATTTTTGGGTGACCCCTTAGTTAGCTTTTTGATGGTGACCACAAAATTTAAAACGAATGGTGCTCTAATGGTGAAATTCAAGATTTTTCTGATAAAATTCACGATGACCAAATTTAAAATGGCCAAATTAATTGCATATGAAATCTACATACTTTCTCAGTTTGATTTGTGTTTTAGGATATATGAAAAGAAAGATACGTGAAGAAATACCTGAAATGTATCAAAATATGAGCTTCTCATTAAACTGCTAGCTAGCGTTTGAGGGATCCACTAATATGCTTGCTTCCCCCTGACGAGATTTCCGAACAAACAATTTCGCCAGAGATGCCATTGATTGAAACAAACATACCTCAAAATGCGGCTTATGTGGAATTGCCGAACAGATTCACGAACAAATGCTCAAGGTTTCTTAAGGCAGGAAGTCTAGGAAGTTTAAACTTTATTTTTGGCTTAAACAAGAGGTTCGAGCTTCAGCCAAATATATCACTTAATTTTAAAATAAAATGTCGCTATAAAGTGATATCAAAGTGCAAAAAAATTGACAATTGCCCTGGATTTCAAAATATTACGCTATTGTTTATTATAGTAGTTTGGCGTTGGATCTGTTAGTAGATTTGAGAATAATTGATTATTCATTACAGCAGGTTTTCAAACTCATTTCAGCAAATACCGTTTTCGATGCGTACTTGATAATTAATTTTCGTCACTATCACTTGAATACTATTGGCCCAAAATGAACAAGAATACGAACTGATTGTTTTTAGATATGAAATGATTTTTTTTTTCTGCTTCAAAATTTCATGTAATATCATAAAACTTCAAGAGCAACTTGAGATGATTCGATCGATATTGTTTCATGCTGAAGTTATGTCGCAATTTCAACATAATTTTTCTTTTCACACGAAAAAGTGATTTATATACCAAAGAAATATCAGAATTTCAGAAATCAGTGGTGACAAAGGGATCGCATAGCTCGGAAATTTCAATTGATACTCTACAGGGCGTTAATTTGCTCCTGATTACTCCAGGGTGTTTATACAGCTTGACAATTTCGATTGGTGTCCTACAGAGCATAGAGATGTACCTGAACTATGTGGGTTAAGGTCAATTTTCTGCAGGGCGTTGATAAAGTTTTGAATTTTTTAAGACAATTTACAAGACAATTTACACCGTCTTCAGCACATAGGCTGCACAGACTGAACGATCACTTACAACGGACAACACGAAACACCCAGTAGCCCAGCGATGAATTTTTCGTTTGAAGAAAAGTTTTTACCGACTGGAGCGGGAATCGAACCCACACCCCGTGGCACAATGCGCCTAGACGACTGACGCCGCTAACCGCAAGGCCGCGAAGCCCACAAATTTTAAATTATTTTACTACAGAGATTTAAGATGAGCTATCTGAGACAATATCAAATTAATCAAATTACAGCTTAACAATTTTCATTAATACCATACAGGGCGTTGATATGCATATGATCTACGTGGAATTAGTTCAATATACTTCAGAGCGTTGATAAAGTTTGAAATTTTTAATTGATGCCCTACAGGATGATGAGATGCAGCCGATTTACATATAATAAATTCAAAACACTCCAGAACGTTGATACTGCTTGGAATTTTCAGCTTATGTCCTACAGGTCTGACCTAAATGAGACATGGTCAAACTCCATGACGTGAATGAAGTTTAACCATTTTGATTGATGCCACAAAGGGCGTTAATATGCAGCTGAACTATGTACGATAAGGTCACATTACTCCAGGGCCTTGACACAGCTTGAAATTTTCAAATGATACAGAGTGTTAAGATGCAAATGATCTACATAAGACAATGTCAGATCATTCAAAAATGCATGAGCGTATAAGAAGCTTGTATTTTACAATTGATATCCTTCAGGGCGTTAAGATGCACCTTATCTTCTTGAAATAAGGTCAAATTACTCCAGGGCGTCGATATAACTTGAAATTTTTAATTCATTTAGGGCATTAAGGCCCACTTTATCTACATAGAATAAGCTCATTTTTTTCGCAGGTACCGCTTAGAATTTGCAATTGATATTAATCAGGGCATTAAGATGCAGCTGATCCACATAACACAAGGTCAAATAATTTCAGTGCGTTGAAGCAGCTTAGAAATTTCGATTGATTTTCCAAAGGGGTTTTAAGATCCTCCAGATCTTGCAAAGATATAGGTGAAATAAAGTCAAATTACTCCAGAGCGTTGATATAGCTTACTAATTATAATTGATATAGGACCAATTTTAATTTGATACAGGACGTTCGAAGACACCTGATCTATTTGTAATACTGTCAAATTTCTCCTGGGTGTTGATACATCCTGTAATTTACAATTGACGTTCTACAGGGCGTTGATATTATACAGGGCTATGAGGTGCGCATAGGATAACGTCAAATGACCGTAGGGGTTTGATACAGCAAGAAAAAATCGATTGATTTGTTATAGGGCGTAAAGATGCTTCAGATCTCGCCAAGATCTTTGTGGACTCTTACTCCAGGGCGTTGATACAGCTTGGAATTATCAAATTAAGTCCTAAAGGGCGGTCACATGCACCTGATCTACATGGAAAAAGGACAAATTATTCCAGGGCGTTGATCCAGCTCAGAGTATACAATTAATGTCCTACAGGGCGTTAAGTTGTATCTGATATACATGGAATAAGCACAAATTACTCCAAGGTGTATCAACGCCCTGGAACACGTAGGTTTTGATTGATTTTCTACAGAGCGTTCAGATGCTCTAGATCTCGCAAAGATCTGTGTGGAATAAAGCCATTTTTTCCAGGGCGTTGACAAAGCTAGGAAGTTTTAATTGATGTCCTACAGAGCGTCAAAATGCACCTGATCTACATGGAATAAAGTCTTATTACTCTAGTTAATAGAGCATGAACATTTCTATTGATTTTCTTCAGGGCGTTGAGATGTTCCAGATCTCACAAAGATCTATGTGTCAAGCCATTCCAGAGCGTCGACACAGATGGATCGATTTATGTCATACAGGGAGTTAAGATGCATCTGATCTACGTGAAGCAATATCAAATTACTGCACAGCGTTGTTAAAACTTAGAATTTTCAATTGATGTCCTACAGAGCGTTGAGATGAACCTGATCTACATTGGGCAAAGTCAAAACACTCCAGGGCGTTTATACAGCTCGGGAATGTTGATGGATTTTCTACAAGGCGTAAAGATGCTCCAGATCTCGCAAAGATATGTGTGGAATGTAGTCAAATTTGTCTAGGGTGTTGAAACAATTTGAAAATTTCGATTTATGTCCTACAGAGCGTCCAGATGCGCCGAATACACATAATAAGGTCAAATAATTACAGGGCGTTGATACAGATAAGACAATTTGATTGATTTTCTACAGGGCATAGAGATGCTCCCGATCTCGCAAAAATCTGTGTGGAATAACGTCAAACTATTCTAGGGCGTTGATATAGCTTGATCTATTGATGTCATACAGGGCGTTGAGTTGCACCTGATCTACATAGAGCAAAGTCACAATACTCCAGGGCGTTGATACAACTAGGAATTGATGTCTTTAGACCATTAATACACACTCGATCTACATAGAATAAAGTCAAACTACTCCAGGGCGTTAATATAGCTTGTAATTATTAACTGATATCCTACAGGGCGTTAAATGCAACTGATCCAATTAATACAAGGTCAAATTACTCCAGGGCGTTGATACAGCTTGACAATTTCGATTGATGTTACACAGGGCGTTTAGTTGCACCTGATCAACATGTAACAAAGTTAAATTAATTCAGGTTGATGATACAGCTTGAATTTCCCAAAGGGCGTTAAAAAAATATCTGAGAAAAGCTTCTTAGTCGTCGACTAAGCGCGACTAAGCAGGACGACAGGGCTGTGTCAGCTTCTAAAAGTGTCCGTTGCCATGTGTGCTCATCCAGACACAGGGTCAGTGGGCCTCCGATCAACATCAACAACCAAGCCATCCCCGTCCGTAAAACGGCAAGAGTCCTCGGTGTCACCATCGACCGAGGCCTGACCTTCAAGCCCCACTATGAAGGAGTCAGAGCCAACTGCCGAAGTCGCCTAAATTTATTGAGGTCCCTATCGAGACCACATCACAGCAACAACCGGAATATCCGATTCCGTGTAGCCGCTGCCATCATCGATAGTCGCCTGCTCTACGGATTGGAAATCACATATCTGGCTATGAACAACCTCATCGACGCGCTATCCCCGATCTACAACCGATATGTACGAATTGTCTCGGGGCCCCTCCCTTCCGCTCCGGCCGACGCTGCATGTGTGGAAGCCGGACTCCTACCTTTTCGCTTCCTCGTCACCGTGACCCTCTGCACGAAAGCAGCCACCATCGCAGAGAGAACCGCGGGAAACCGCAGAACTCGCCTCATGGATGAAGCAGACCGTCTGCTAGAGAACACCACCGGCCTGCATCTCCCACCAATTGCCAAAACACCCTGGTGTGGTGAGCGAGACTGGCGCAGCTCAAATCTTAAATTTGATGACAGAATAAAAAACAGCTTTAGAGCAGGAGACTCATCCATTCAGTTGCGAAAAACCGTCGCCGAGATTCTACGGAAAGACTACTCAGCACACCAGCGTCGATACACTGATGGATCGCTTTCCGTACGAGGTGTTGGAATAGGTATAACGGATGAAAACCTAGCAACCAGCCTCAGCCTCCCTGGACAGTGCTCAATCTTCTCCGCCGAAGCAGCTGCTATTTTATACGCCGTCACCGCACCTACTACTAGCCCAATAGTTATCATCACCGATTCAGCGAGCTGCTTCACAGCGCTCCAGTCTGAAGCCCCCCGTCACCCGTGGATCCAGGGGATAATAAAAAAAAGCTCCTAACGATGTCACCATAATGTGGGTCCCAGGACATAGTGGTGTTCCTGGTAATGCAACCGCAGACTTCCTAGCAGAATCCGGCCCTTCTGGCCCTCGTTACAGCACTAAGGTGCCCCTTGCCGATACTCGACGGTGGGTGAAATCAACCATACGCCAGACATGGCAGGCAGAGTGGGCGAACTCACGAGGGGCCTACCTGCGAAAAATCAAACGAAGCACTGATGCTTGGACAGACCTAAAGTCAATGAAGGACCAAAAAATAATTTCCCGGTTGAGAACCGGCCACACAAGAGTATCCCACAATTACGAAGGAAATCCTTTCCATCGGACATGTGTGGTATGTAACACGGGTAACACAGTTGAGCATTTTATCTGCAACTGCCCAGCCTTTGATGGCCCCTGACAGATGTATGGGATTTCTGCTAGTATTCGAGAAGCTCTGCAGGACGACCCCTCTTCAACGGCGGCGCTTATCTCGTTCATAAAGGACGCCGGATTTTACTTTAAGATTTAGAGTTAGCGTCCTTGAAAAATTTTACGTGATCGTATCTCACTATTTGTTGTAGTCCCGTGATGTACATGTTTTGTAGTAGGGGAACTGGGGGTAAAATGAACACCCTAAGCAATTTTCATGTTTTGAAGCTGTTTGATTCTTTTTCAATTGCTCAGAATTGAAGAAGGATGTTTATGCAATGTAACAAGTTGAATTATTGTGATGGAAATAGAATTTTATCAACATTATTATAATTTTGAAAATTTCATTCCACAGAGTCAATGTTCCAAACGTGTGGGTAAAATGAACATGTAACGGGGGTAATATGAACATACATTTGGGGGTAAAATGAACATACAATGGGGGTAATGTGAACATACACTGGGGGTAAAATGAACATGTAGTGGGGGTAAAATGAACACCATTCAAATTGAACGGGTTGCGGCATGATTCTCGGCATCTGGTACATGATCAATGCATATCTCACAGGCATTCCATAATCGATGGAACGTTAAGCCGCGACTATTTGGACGGCTGCCCATGTCTATCTATGTATTTTTACCGCAAAACTCTTGGCATCTGATATTAAATCCGGTAGTATTCGCCCTGTCATGGTGTTCATATTACCCCCATCTTAGGTGGTTCATTTTACCCCCAAAGAATCAACAAATTCAAATCATTTGTTCTAAGAATTTAGTAGATAAAAATGCTTTCAATTTCCGTTTACTTATCAAAAATACTCTAAATATATGATGTGCTACGTAGTTCAATAGAGTTTTGATGATTTTAGTCATAAAAACCTTAAATTCCACGAGTGAAAATTTACATCAGATTGGAAAACGGAGAGGCGTACCGTCAAACGGGGTAACTTGCAACAGGGGTGAAACTTGCAACACAACGACATATAACTGATTTTGTGTTTTCTAAAGCATTGAGTGAAATTATTTTAATTTGTTATACCTGTTAATGACCTTAGCTTTAAAAAGAGAGGTTTTGGTGAAGATTTGAGTATTATTTCTATTTTGGTTAGTTTGCTGGAGGAAAAAATCATATCACACTTTTGATCGTATAAAAAGAAGACTGAAAATCGTTCCTAGTACCACACAAACGGGATGTACATGTTATTCTAGCTATTTGCTATCCGTTACAGTATTTAATGATGTACAAAAGGACTATGAAAAAGTTTAGTAAATTTAACGTTATTACACTGAAAATAATTAAAAACGTTTTTGACTACCCTTGTGGGGTAACTTGCAACAGCAATTTCATGTTTTCCACTGCTTGTCGTCAAAAACACACAAAAAGCAAAATTGACCATTTATTTGTAGAATTATATTAAAATTGTTGTACCTCAACTAACTTGCTACAAGTTTGTTATAACGTACTCAAAAAGTTACATTAATTGCATTATTTTTGGAGTTTATATTTTTTATTCGTGAAAACTATGATTAATTTAAAAAAATCTGTTTCAAATAAAACTTACAGATCTGTCTTTGTGAAGTTTTTGCATGAAATATAAAGATAGCTATTTTCAATGACCAACAGAGGCCTTTTCCAGACATGCTATCACTAATAATAATAGTGATACGTTGCTTTGGTTAAAATATGAATAAAAAATTAGTTATGTGAAGCAAAACCTAAAAACCATTGCATTTGAATAAAAAAAAGTTGCACTACAACTTCTGAATGGCTTTTCACTAGCCGTCAATACTTGTGATTTGCTAGAATTTTCACTTGGGGAACCAATAAAATACAAAGTCAATTGATTTATTAATCGGATAGGGCCAATACTCATAATAAAATCTATAATAATGAGTTTTCAAAAAGTATGGTACCTAGTTTCTGCTTATTGTCATGATTTTACTGCTGTCATTTGTTTAATGATAAAAAATACGTTTTTTATAAATATTTTGATAATAAACTTTAGTCAAGATCGCAGTAAGCCTTGCTAGCGACTGGTCACAAATTTGCTTCTGTCACGAATTTTTCTGATAGTAATTTTTTCAAAGTTTTTGCCTTGGAGCTAATTTTTAAGTGACTATAATAACTGTGTGTTATTTGAAAGTGTTGTGATATAGTTTTATAATACATTTGAAAATAAATACTTTCGTGAAATCAAGAAAATCTAAATTCATCTCAAGATTCCTCTGCCAGCTGCAGCTGGTTAGCTTTTTATGAAGACAAGCTAAGACTCTCGGTGCCCGGAAAGTACTCGGAAGAGAAAATTTTCCGAACCATAGAAGCTGTTCGATGTTTCGGTTTCCGTGTGTGCTGTAGCGTTTCGGATACAAGTTCCAGAAGATTGTGGCGAGCGTTTGGATGTGATCCTTTCAAGCTTGAAATACTTTCCCGGACGTTGTTTTTGAGTTTATTTGGAGCTGAGTAGAATTTTTAATATCTTTATTCCTATAATTTTACGGTAAGATACTTTAATAACACTATGTATGATATATTACTGTATATTGGGTATTGGGGAGGGGTAGCCTAAGGGAGTTTATTGAACTGTTGACTGGATGAAAGTGCGTGGGGTCGCCAGCCTTTTGTCATGAGAAAACAGCCTTAGTGTTGTCTTCCAAAGGTCTTCAAAGATATTAACTAGTCCTGCTACAACAAACCATCAGGTAGATCATACCATCCCGGTATAATTCTGCAGCCATAGGTAATCCTTGCGCTGATGGTGGCTAAATAATCATCATCATCATATTTTGATAATAAACTTTAGTCAGCATTGTGTGTTGCATGTTACCCCACATCAGGGGTATCGCAAAACATGCATATTTTCACCCTCTCCCGATCCCAGGAAACCAAATAATAATAAAATAAATACCACATGGTTTTCTTTACGTGGCGATTAGGATACCAGATTGTATTTGGTTCATCTGAGTCCTTGAAATTTTCATCCAAAAAGATTTGAAGTTGAAAAGTGTTGCAAGTTACCCCGTTTGACGGTACTTTGTTTTTGTTTACTTTTCCAGCTTTTGACAGTTCTAGATCGCGCTAGAGTTGTCGAAATAGTTCCTTAGTCTGAGGATCAAGGATGGTGCTAAGTTTTGCATAGATTTATAGCATAATTACCGTAGAACACAAACCTGTTCATTTTACCCCCCTTGTTCATTTTACCCACAGTTCCCCTAGTTTTAAACTTGTCGGATCTTTTGTCCGTTCTGAGCGTTAGTCACAAACGAAACGTGCATATATTATGCGCTTAGCTCTTTGTTGTTTTAATCCATGCCAACTTATAAACTCTGTATAACAACTCTGTGTGAATAGGTTAAGTTACAAAACTTTTGTAGTTTTTTCTCAGGCTGGCCCTTCAGGCTTGTTCTGTTTTCTTCTTTTTTTCTTTTACCTGACTGGGGATGAACCTGCCTACGGCAGAAAATCCCTTCAATAAAAAGTAATTCAATTCAATCTTAAATATTCACGAAAAAAATTATGTTGCATATATTAGATTTTTGGGAAGTATGAAAAACCAATAGATATTTTAATATATCGAAAATCAGCTTTTTGGGATAAAATTTCTAAACCGATAAGCTAGCCTCGTTATAAATGAAGCCCTTCCTTTACTATTTTACTTATTACAAACACTTTTACCGGAAGACGACTGCTAATGGAACCTTTTAAGCTTAGCAAGTGGTGGAATTTCTCTTGGACCATTTGTACAACGCTGTGGAACGTTTTTCTGTGGGAGGGGCATATTGCCCGGTTTGTTTTGAAACGTCAAAATTAAGACCGGCGTATTATATATGTTTACCCTAGAAGTGTGCAAAGTTTCTGGATTGTGTCATTTTAAAACAACAGAAATTAAAAAAAAATCATCTAGTTTCCTCGGGTTCGATTTGAAATTGAATTCAAAGCACAGACTAAGTAACTTTTTTATTGCACAGCCACAAGGTTAAAAAGCAAGAGTTCGGTGGTGCAGAAATGGACGCGCTATCTCAATCACGCAGCAACGCAGGGAATGTGTAAATTGTGATGAATGAAAAATACTGATCAAAGAACAATGAAAGCCATTCTCTTACGATTTTAAATCGATTCCACATGTCCGTTTCGCAGGCGAAATAATTGCCTTCCGGTTTCATTAAAATTAAAGTGATGGATAGCACAGTTTTTAATCCCTTTCAAGTGACAATAATCCTTTTCGTTTTCAAAAAAGAGTTGCATCCGCCTAAAAACGGTCATTAATTCTCAGCCAATTTGATGTGTAACACTGCAAACAACTTGAAACCAGCTGTTGTGTATCGTGACCAGCCAGCATCAACCCCGCCAGCCGATCGTTTATTTCAAACTTCACTCGTTTCGATTTGGTTAATATTTCCCCAGATTAATGGCAAATAATGTTAATGGATTTTATAGTCGTCGATTTAAGATTGCTGCCTTCGTATCTTGCCTTTATTGATGTCTCGCCAGCTGTCGGAGGAGGGTACCGAAAAATAAATATCGTGTGGGTCAACTTCGAGACCAATTTATCGGGATCAGAACTTCTTTCATTGGTTCCCCTTTTCGGGGGTAATCTATCAGCAGAATGGCAGATTTCCGAGCGCTAAAACGTGAAACAGAGATATCGCACGACTACATTTTTAGCTGAAGGAGGAATTAACTGCTCGGCAAAGGGATTAGTACGATATGATTGGCTCGGACGATTGTCGTCTTTTCAGAGAGGGAGAGTCGGGTTCGGGAACGTCTTGAGACTTACAAAATAAATCGCGTACAGTCTCTGATCTCATCTCTGTCAATTCGATGTCGATTAACTGTGACTTTTTCAATCTAGAATATTGATTAAAAACTGTAATTTCAACCTTTTTTTCAATGGAATTGTACGCAACAACTGCTGATCAAACAGTGTATCAATATCGCATACGATTTAATCACTTGAAAATTGATATGACAATTATACCCATAACCATACTAGGTATGCCTGCACAATTGATTGACTTTCAAATTTCCCATAGACATTTAGAAAAAAAAGGTTTTTGAAAATGTCATAATTTTGAGTAAAACCTTATTGACCAAAATAAAAAAAATGTTTCTATCAAAGCATCTACCTTTCATATCTAAGACAAGACGTGTCAGGTAATAGTGCAAAAATGAAACCAATTGCCTGTCAAAAAAGACCACTCCTCATTGGTCGTTTTGGTAAAGGCCTACTTTCGCATCGTTGAGTTGAATTGCAACAGGGCACTTTGTTGCTAGCAAGGCCGTGTTGCTAGTTCATAAATTAGGGTTCCCACCAAAAGTTTGAACATTTTGCATCAGATCTAATAGTTTCAAATCTTTAAAAAAAATCGATGTCCAGTTTATCCCATATGCTCGTACAATGCTAAAATAAATTAAAATAAATAATTGAAAGCGAAATAATGGTATTTGTTTCAACTACCTCTAAAAATATCGCCGGTTTTGATAATAAACCTGATTTTTTCAAAGCTAGCATCCTCTATTGTATTTAATGAATGAGGCGTGCAAAAAACTAACAAATTATGAGCCTTGATATTTAAATTTGTTCAGAAGATTTGCTTAAAAAGGATACTGGTAGCACTGGCTTTTGCATCGTCAAGGTTATCGACTGAAAAACAACGGGGCAGTCTTAGTTGAGCTGTCACGTCCTGTCCTTGTTTCATATGAGAATAGAGATTTTCAATCAGACGTGTAATCACAGAGCTAAAGACAAACAACTTTAGTATTTTTCATGAGGGTGACCCCAAACTTTTGCCCGGGACTGTATGAAGAACTGTAAGAGTTTGTTTTTTCAACTTCTATCCTGATGTCATACTCTACAAAGTTGAAGTTGGGTTCTGATAGGATCGTTCCATTTTCTCTATATGCAGTGATGTTATATAATACTTGCAAGGTTTTAGTTCCGAATTGTATCAAAATCTTGTAGTCACTGGTTGGGTAGTAAATCAATTTCAGGCCACAAAGATCTATTCAGAAACCACCCAGTTCAAATCCCCCCCGCATGAAGCAAACCTATATTTCCATTACAACCGCTAATAAAAAGGTACACCGTTGAACGGCGATAAGCATCTACATGGCTATACGATGTCGCGATGGAGACGAACGACGAGGCGATTGGCCTACTGCGTCGTCGAACTGAACAAAGTACCACTTCACTCACCTGCACAGAGCTTCCAACACCTCCCAACCCAAAGGCCGGTCAGAGACAAGAGCCGGAGACCAGTTTTATGATAAATACCCCCTGTTTATATGGCATAATCAAATAAAAACCAGCTTTTACGGCCAAAAGAACTGCATTATTAAACACTTCATCACTCCCACCACCATTCCGAGCCAGCCTGCGGTTTGGTTTGGTGCGACGAATTATCCTGGAGTGCGAATGGATTGGCGGAAGGAGTTGCTTTTTGTGGCGATAAAAGTTGAAATTACACATCCGCAGCCATAACTCTTTTTCTTTCTGCTAGTGCGATTGCGACCCACTGACATCAACCTTTGGTAAATGAAATCAAGGAATTTCGGAAATAGTTGGCTTTTTCTCGGTTTTTGTCGCTCAAAACCTCAGTAGGCCACCTCGACCCATTCACTTCAACACAGCAGCAGCACAATGTCCATTTTGGAGCGAGAACGCTATCTAAATCTCCCCGCGCTATATAAGCACCCATTAAAGCAGCGCACGCATTCATGCATAGCACCCCGAGAAATCGAACGTGAGTCCGAGCACACACCCATTTCGCCTTTACCCGTCGATCGAAAGGCCATAAAATATTTATCAATCAATTTCTTATTAAAAACATATTACTTATAAGATCAGTAGTAAAACAAAAGACTTGCTGTTGTGGCGATTGGCCAGCGACGAGCGCGAGATTTGCGAATGAAGGCAGCTGCTGGCGATGGAGCCTTTGTTAGCCTAGTCGGTAACTTTCGTGGCTATGCTGGAAAGCGTCTGGGTTCGATTCTCGGTCGGAGGAACTTTTTGTAATTGAAATTTCTTTGATTTCCCTGAGCAATTAGTAACATTGTGTCTGTCACACAATTACGAATTCTGTTGCGGCCCACTGTTCACAACTACAACGCCGCGGCCCACTGTTGCGAAAGAGCACAACCGTGAACGTGTTCTGTTTTGTTGTTGTTGTGCAGATTAATTTAGGCGATTAACTTAGAAAGGCAACTGCGGTGGAAGATGGTGTTTTTCTCCATCAGCAATAAGTGTTTGCCAGTGAAGTTCCCTGTGGTTTGTTCGTTCGATTGTCATTGTTAGGTGTTAGAATATCGTCGAATATACCGTTGTTTATCGTAAGATTACGTTTGTTTAATGTGTGTCGTATGTGCTAATTGTTGTTGTACATTAGGATTACCCTGCACACCCGGAGGTAGAGTAAGAGGAGCAATTGTAGCCGAAGGGAAAAAACTAGATTGTAAGTCGTTTGTATTTAATTGTTTGTAATAAGGTTTAACGTAAATGTTGTAAATATATTTCTAGTTGAGTTTGTTGCGAGCCGACATACTTTGAGATCGTTTTTACCGCATCCGAAAGGTGCGTACATTTCCTCAAAATCTATCTACCACCATGGCCTACAAATACCCGTGCTGCGATGAAGGGGAGGATTTCGATGCCAGCGTTCGTTGTGAAAGGTGTGAAGAATGGTACCACTTTTGCTGCGTGAACGTGGATGATAGTGTCGCCGAAGTTGTCTGGTACTGTGGGACCTGCCTAGGAGAGGATCGAGATATCCGTACTTCGTTGGGTGCCCCAGGCAACACCGCCATATCTCCAGTGGTGTTCAACCATCCCAGGAAGATTGAGGGTGATAGGGCAGGTATCGGTAAGTCGACGAGAAGCAAGACCAAAGGTCGCATCACTAGGGACCAAGCGCAGGATGAGATTGTCGAAGATGTTGAAGTAGGCAACTCAACTCAAGCAGAAGATCAGGAGACAATAGATTCAGAAAGAAAGCAAGAAGAAGAAGAAGAAGCAAATGAATATGACCGCGACGCGTTTTTGCATGCTTTGACGGAGGCATTCGGTCGTTATTGCAACCAGGTCAAGCGTTCAGAGTCTGTTCCTGTGAAGAAGCCCGATCGTGTTCGTGAGAGTGTCAAGAAAAGTGCCAGTTTGAGTGCCAGAGTGTCGTCGGCGGAGTCGACGCGTACCCGTGCGTGGAGAGAACTTCAAGAACTCGAGGAGTGGAACCGATTGGAAGAGCAAGAGGAAGAGAATCAGCGTAAAATCCTGGAGCTGGAGCGGAAGAGAATAGCCCGCAAGAAGAAAGTGCTGGAAAGAAGGTCGGAATTGCGGAAAATCATCGACCAGGGAAGGAAGGTGGAAGAATTCGTGTTCAACGAGGATGAATTCCCAGAAATGGAGGCTGCAGTTGAGTTCGACGAGGACCTGGAACTGGAAATGTTTCCGAAGGATGTTGGACCATTACAGCGTCGGAAGAACACGAGACCACCGAAACCCCAGAAGTTGGACGTCAGACTTCCAAGGCCGTCGTTTGAAGAAGAATTAGGTGTTCGTCATACTGCTTTCGACGGAGAGTGTAGTGAAGAGCGAGGCGTTATCGGACGCAGTTTGAGTCGGATCAAGATGCCAGAGCCAGGTCCATCGCGGCTTCAAATTGCTTCGAGGCAGGTGTTTCCAAGGAACCTCCCAAAGTTCAATGGCGCTGCCGAAGAATGGCCAATATTCATCAGCGCTTACGAACAAGCAAATCAGTCCTGCGGTTTCACCAATGCTGAGAATTTGGTCCGTCTACAGGAAGCATTGAAAGGGAGAGCATTGGAAACGGTCCGAAATCGACTGCTTCTGCCGGAGAACGTCCCGTTGATAATCGAGAAGCTGAAGAAGCGGTTCGGAAATCCAGAAGTCTTGTCGACGAGGTTGGCAAATCGGATTCAGCAACTTGAAGGACCGAAGGTCGAGAGTCTAGAGTCGGTGATAGAGTTCGGGAGTGCCGTAGAAGAATTCACCCAACACCTGAAGGCGGCAGGACTTGTGAACCACCTGAAAAACCCGATTTTGATGCAGAGTTTGGTCCAGAAACTGCCATCGTATTACGCCATGGAGTGGTTGGAGTATAAGCGACGAGCCAAAGCCGTTGACCTCGAAACATTTGGCGCGTTCATGGAGTGTCTGGTGGAAAAGGCATTGGAGGCAACCTTTGAGAAGTCGGGAGAGATCGAGCGTTCCAAATCGCGGGATAAGTCGAGGACGAAAGCCTTCATTCACGCCACCGACGGAGGAAGCACTCAATCCGGTCAAAAGAGCGTATCGGAGAAATCAGAGTCGAATTTGCCGCCTCAGTCTCTTCGCCGGGACTTGAAATGTTCGGTTTGCCAAGAACCCAGGCATTTTGGGAGAAACTGTCAGGAATTGCTGAAACAGGACCTGGAAGGGCGGTGGAAGACGGTCGAGAAATTGAAGCTGTGTCCTCTTTGTTTGTACGACCATGGCCAGCGATCGTGTCGTATAAGGATGCAGTGCAAGGTGGAAGGATGTCAAGAATGCCATAACGCTCTGCTACATGGACGTCGAAAACAAGCATCGAGAGTTCAAGCACAGTGCAACAGTCATCGCCATGAAACCCGAGCAGTGTTGTTCAGGATGATTCCGGTAATGCTGTACAATGGGAAGAAGAAGGTCGACACGCTTGCGTTGATCGATGAAGGATCGTCCGTTACCATGATCGACAGTGAGTTGGCGAAAACGCTGTTGACGGGCCGATAGAACCGTTGGAGATGACATGGACGAACGGTGTGCAGCGTACGGAACATGAATCCAAGAAGGTGGTGCTGGAGATATCCGCCATAAATTCGAGGGAGCGGTATGAGCTGGTGAAAGCCCACACGGTGCATAGGTTAGACCTCCCTACACAGAAGATGAACGCAAGACAGCTAGTGGATGAGTTCGGGCACCTGGAACACATCGATATTCCCAGCTATGGCAGAAGTGTACCGAAGATCATGTTAGGAATTGACAACCTACATGTGATCGCTCCGCTAGATTCGCGGATCGGAGAATACGGCGAACCAGTTGCCGTGCTTTGCAAGCTTGGTTGGGCAGTGTATGGACAGCAAGCGAAGGTCGTAGACAGAGTTCATTTCTTGGGCCATCATCGATGCTCGTGCGAAGAGTGTAGCAAGGCAGATAAAGGGTTGGATGAGCTGCTGAAACAACACTACCAGCTGGAAGAAATTGGAGTTTCCCCTGTTCGCCTGGAGTCGGATGAAGATCGCAGAGCACGCGAGATTCTGGAGAAGACTACCCGGAGGGTTGGCGAAAGGTTCGAGACCGGACTGTTATGGAAGGAAGATGATGTTACATTTCCGGAAAGCTTCGACATGGCCTTGAGAAGGATGCGGAGTTTGGAGGCGCGAATGAATCGTCAGATTCTTGAGAAGCAGTTGGAAGATTATCTGGTCAAGGGTTACGCACATCGTATCACTGAGCAAGAGTTGAACGAGACGCCGAAAGGTAAAGAGGAGTACTTGCCGACGCTGAACAAGAGGACGAAATGGTTCGTCGACCGGCGACAAGTGGCGGTCGGAGACTTGGTATTTGTTGCTGAAGGTGACAAGCGAAATAGTTGGGAGCGAGGCGTTGTGAAGGAAGTGTTCACCGGAAAGGACGGGCGGATTCGTTCGGCGAACGTGCAGACGAGCAGAGGTGTGAAAACTAGGCCGGTAGCAAAGCTTGCCGTTCTGGAGATCGACTCGGAGGAGTAACCCCTGTTCCGGACCCGAGAAGCAGCCACAGGGTTTACGGGTGGGGGGATGTTGCGGCCCACTGTTCACAATTACAACGCCGCGGCCCACTGTTGCGAAAGAGCACAACCGTGAACGTGTTCTGTTTTATTGTTGTTGTGCAGCATAAATGTAGATTAACGGAGAGTGCGAAAAGAGGGAGAAAACAGCCATTGCAGCTGATCGGCGATTAATTTAGAAAGGCAACTGCGGTGGAAGATGGTGTTTTTCTCCATCAGCAATAAGTGTTTGCCAGTGAAGTTCCCTGTGGTTTGTTCGTTCGATTGTCATTGTTAGGTGTTAGAATATCGTCGAATATACCGTTGTTTATCGTAAGATTACGTTTGTTTAATGTGTGTCGTATGTGCTAATTGTTGTTGTACATTAGGATTACCCTGCACACCCGGAGGTAGAGTAAGAGGAGCAATTGTAGCCGAAGGGAAAAAACTAGATTGTAAGTCGTTTGTATTTAATTGTTTGTAATAAGGTTTAACGTAAATGTTGTAAATATATTTCTAGTTGAGTTTGTTGCGAGCCGACATACTTTGAGATCGTTTTTACCGCATCCGAAGGGTGCGTACAAATTCGAAAAAGGAAAATTTGACCAAGGCTTCTTAAAACATTAAACTGCGAAGGAGGCTCTGTCTCAATGAAGACGTAATGCCGAGTAGAAGAAGAAGCTGTCGGCTCTCTATTCCTTGGGCTTGGACTACGAAAGCAGGCGATTGAGTTTATTGAGACTTGTTAAACTACACTTCGGGCTAGCTCGCGAGAGATCTTCGTACTTGATGATGACGATGACGGTGGTTGGAATTTTGTTTCAGCTCTCGGCCAACACGATCCATTAAGCAATCGGAACATGATCGAAGCATGCCGATGTTTTTTTTTTATACCGAAGGGAAAAATCTTCATCACTGTAAGCAGTTTTCCTCTAAAGTCATATTGGTTTTTGAAAATGTATTGCGTTGCGTTGCATACAACATGTCCGAAAGAACAGATTATAGAAATCAAGCATAACATTTAGATTTATACCAAATTACCAACATTTCTAAATAAAATATACTAAATTACACATATACTATATTTAAATCTGATCACATCACTCGTGGTGCTTATATTGTATCCTGGACCTTCTCCTTCTCTATCAACCAACTCCCAATTGGTGAGAAACGTGCCTTCGGAGCAGGCCCTCTGATAACTTCATTACTTTCAAAGATGTAATATATTTTCGATAAAAACTGCTTAAATGTTTTTATTTTGTCATAACATTGACATTTCTGACTTTTTAGTTTTAAAATGCCTTTGGAATTTTACACCGGAGAATTTCGTCATTACACCATACCGATAGACGAACAGTTCTACTTGCCATTTTTTCCTTTATTATCCCAAAATACCGTGAATACTGCATAAACATAATTACAAATAGTTCAATAATTGATCAGAATGATCTTTGTAAGCATCAACACACAATAATTTATTGCACTGATAAAATCCACACTCGGATCATAGTGTTCAAAACTATGGATTCTTAACAGTTAAGGTGAAAATGAATCGAAGCCAAAGTTCAAATTTTCAAGAGCACGGATCTGGAGAACCAAACATCCGTTTGAGCTGAAAACCTAATCGGTTGGTCACCACCAACTAGTGACCAATCGATTAAGTTTTCAGCTTAAATGGATGTTTGGTTCTCCAGATCCATGCTCTTGAAAATTTGAACTTTGGCTTCGATTCATCTTCAACTTAACGCGCCCAGTCTAGCGTATTGGGAGTCGTAGGACCGAAGCCACCAGAACTATTCCATTATTTCTCAGAATTTTCAATCTCAATTTGTCCAAATTGACTTTTGTGTCTACGAACTTCTGGTTTTTTCAATGCATTTCTTTCATCATTGAATACAATGTACGGTTTAGGAAAAAATTTGAATTCCACTAACATATTTGTGAAATAAAATAATAATAATAATTGTCAATCTTTTTTTCCGTTAATAATTTTGTTTGTGCACGGTACTTCTACAGTACGTTTTCAAAGCTCGAACACTTTTTTTTCTTCTTGGCATTAACGTCCCTACTGGGACAAAGCCGACTACTCACAAGGGAAGGTCACGATGGTGTTACACGGGGTTTTCAACCGGACTATTTTTGTAAGATTCTACATGTCGAAATATGAAAAACCCCAAAGCCTTTCGGGTGATGGACCAGTGGTGTAGTCAGGAGGGGCTCTGAAAGGGGCAATTTTGTACGTATATTATATTATTGAGCTAATTGGAAATTTGACAAAAATATTTATTTTAGTAATTATTGTGATGATAGTGAACAGAATTGACATTGATGTTTGTTTAAATTGTATTTTTCCATGCCATAGGCGCAATCAGGATGGGTTCCTTGTTGGTATACTATTTCAATAAAACCAAATTTGTTCTGGTATCCATATTCCATTTTAGATACGCCAATGGCATAAAAATACATTACAAACATACGATAATGACAATTCTGTTCATTACTATCGTAATAAATACTGAGATAAATCTTTTTGATAAATTTTCAATTGACTCAATAATATTATATTCGAACAAAATCGACCCTTTCTGAGCCCCTCCTGGCTACACCACTGCAGTTCAGGTTTTTCTTCAGGAATTCCTCCAGGAGTTACTCCAGAATTTTCTTCCGGAATTCCCCCAGAAATTCTTTCAGGAGATCCTTCAGGAATTACTCCAAGAGTTTCTCTAGGAAACCCTTTAGGAATTGCCCCAGGAGTATCTTTGGGATATCGCCAGGAATTCTTCAGGGATTTCTCCAGGAATTCTGCAGGAAGTGCTTTCAGGAATTCCTCCAGGATATTCTACAGAAATTTTTCCAGGAGTCTTTTGAGAAGTTCTTTCGGGAAAATACTCCAGGTATATCTTCAGGAATTCCTCTAACAATTTCTTCATAAATTACTTTTGGAGATCTATAAAGATTTCATCCAGGGTTCGCTTCAAGAATTGCCTCAGGAGTTTCTTCAGGAATTTTACCAAGAGTTCTTTCAAGAATTACTCCAAGACTACTTTCAGGAACATTTCCAGGAGTATCTCCAGGAATTTATCACGGAGTTCCTTCAGTTATACCATCAGGAGTTCCTCCAAGAATTCCTAAAAGAGTTTCTTCTGAGATTAGTCCAGGAGTTCCTCCAGGTATTCATCCAGGAATTCCTCCAAATATACTTCCAGAAGTTCCTTCAGGAATTCCTCCAGGAGATCTTTCAAGAAATCCTCCAAGGTTTCCTTCAACAATTCCTCCAGGAATTCATCCATGATTTCCTTCAAGAATTTTTCCAGAAGTTCCTTCAGGATTTACTCCAGGAAATCTTTCAGGAAATCTTCGATAATTTACTTCAGGACATCCTAGACGTATTCCATCAGGGAGTTCCTTCAGGAATTCCTCCAAGACTTCCTGTAGGAAACCCTTCGGGAATTCCTTCGGAAGTTTCGTATGGATTCCTCCAGGAATTCTTCAGGATTTTTTTCCAGGAGTTCTTTCAGGAATTCCGTCTGGAGGTTGTTCGGAAATTCCTCCAGGAGTTTCTCCAGATATTCCTTCAAATTTTACTCCAAATATTCCTGCAGGAGTTCCTTCGGGAATTCCTTCAGGATTATTTTCAGTAATTCCTCCCGTAGTAGCTTCAGAAATTTCTACTGTAGTTTCTTCAGGTATTTCTCAGGAATTTCTGCAGGGGTTTTTTCAGGAATTTTTCCAGGAGTTCCTTTAGGAATTGTTCTAGAAGTTCCTTCAGGAATTCCTACAAGAGTTCTACTAGGAAACCCTTATGGGATTCCTCCAGGAGTTGCTTCAGGAATTACTTCAGGAGCTCCTTCAGGAATTTCTTTAAGAGTGCATTCAGAAATTCCTCCACGAGATTTCTACAGGGTTTCAGGAGATCCATCAGAAATTATTCCAAGAGTTCTTTTGGGAATTCATTCAGTTTCTCAAGAAATTCCCACAGAAGTTCCTTCATGTTTTTTTTCTAGAGTTCCTTCTGGAGCTTACTCCAGGAGTACCTCCATGATTTTGTCCAGGAATCCCTTCAGTAATACGTCCAGAAATTCTTTCAAGAATTTCTCTAGGAGTTCCTACAGGAATTCCTCTTGGAGTTCGTTCAGGAATTCCTCCAGGAGGTTCTTCGGAAATTCCTCCAGGAGTTCCTCCAAGTTCCTTCGGGAATTCCTTCAGAGTTATTTTCCTTCAGGATTTACTTCGGGAATGACTCCAGAAGTCCCTTAAGAAATTCCTCCAGGAGCTTCTCCAGCGATTCCTCCAAGCGTTTCACGAGAGATTTTTGAAGGAGTTCCGCTAGAGATCCCTTAGGAGTTCTTCCATGAATTCTTCCTTGAATCCCTTAAAGGATTTCTTCAAGTTCCTCCAGAGATTTTACTCTATGGATTTCTCCAGTTGTTTTTCTAGGAGTTCCTTCAGGGATTCTCCTAAAGTTTCTTTAGGAATTTTTCCAGGAATACTTCGAGGAGTTCTTTCAAAGATTTCTCTTAGCATTTTTCCTTAACTATCAGATTTTTTTATCCAATATGGAATATTTACGGTTGTTCCGGGTTAGTTTAGGAATCATAAAATGACCATAATGGTCAAACATTCATATAACTTAATTCGACATTTAAGAAGACTTAATTAAAACTAACATGGAACATAGAAGCTATCAGAACATGTTCCAGGTTAATTACGGAACCATAAGATGGTCAAAGTGATCAAACATTCATATCACTAAATCCAATATGTTATACAAGTCGGACTCGATTATCCGGAGACTCGATTATCCGGGGACTCGATTATCCGGGATTCGATTATCCGGAATTTTAGACTCGATTATCCGGAATTTGTTTTTTGAATGTTCTTGTTTTCCAATTTTTATGCATAACTCTGAGATAATTTGGTATTGCAATATACAATATGGATGGTTTTGTAGTTTTGAACGTATTTAAGAAAAGGGGGGTTTGAATAAGTGTTATTTTGTGTATGCTGGTCAAAAAAAATGTTTTTCTTGTGAAGACCTCTACTGTTTCCTACCAATAATTTCTGGCTACGCCACCGTATCATGTATATTAAACAATAAAAAAAGATAATATTTAAGTTCTTTTATCGAAGATTTCAATTTTTTTCTTAGTGATTCGATTATCCGGAAGATTCGATTATCCGGAGTGAAAAAAAAATCGATACTCCGGATAATCGAGTCCGACCTGTAATACTTAATTTTAATCAACAAGGAACATATGAATAATCTTTTTTTTTTTTAATATGGAAAATTTTACAGATGTTCCGGGTTTGTTCCGCAACCATAAAATGGCCGTAATGGTCAAACATTCAAATTATTAAATACGAATTGTAGGAATACTTATTTCTAACAAACAAGAGACTAAGGAACTATCAGAAAATTTTTTTTTAGGTATTTCCATTTTTTCGGATGTTCCGGGTTAGTTCCGGAACCATAAAATGGCCGTAATGGGCAAACATTCAGATTATTAAATACGAATTGTAGGAATACTTATTTCTAACAAACAAGAGACTAAGGAACTATCAGAATATATTTTTTTTAATATTGCCAATTTTACGGATGTTCCGGGTTTGCTCCGGAACCATAAAATGGCCATAATGGTCAATCATTCATTTCACTAAATCCTCCATGAATATTTTCGTGTGCGGCTTCGCAGCAAAACTTAATCATGACAGTTTATTTCAGTTCCATTAATTCTACTTGCTGTAAGGAACTCAGGATGATTCCAGGGCTCTAGGTGGCCAGGGCGAAGTCTCCGGTCAATGGGACCGCCACCAATCGATTCAGCAGCCTTTTTCCGATCTAGAATGGCCCAAATCATTTCCTGAAACCGTTACCCAGCTGAGATATTGCATTTAGTCGCGTTTTGGAACCCGATTTTCTCACTGTGCACTGGTCCATCACCCGAAAGGCTTTGGGGTTTTTCATATTTCGAAATGTAGAATCTAACAAAAATAGTCCGGTTGAAAACCCCATGTAACACCATCGTGACCTTCCCTTGTCAGCGTAGTGTTCTAAGAGCCCTTCCACAGTTATTAACTGAGAGCTTTCTTCGCCTAAATAGCCATTTTCGCATTCGTATTTCGTGTGGCAGGTACGATAATACTCTATGTCCAGGAAAGTCAAGGAAATTTCCATTACGAAAAGATCGTGGACCGACCGATCAGCATGGCTTTGCTTTGTAGCCGCGGACTCTAACCACTCGGCTAAGGAAGGCCCCTTCTCGAACTCTAGAAATCGAAAATCAAAACAATGAGAAATGTCACCCGTCACCTCGATGAGAAAAGAATCTTAAAATATAAAGAGTCCTAAAGAGTCTAAAATACAAAGAGATGAAATCAGATCATATTGAAAATAAATCAACTAGCAACTATGCCAAACCTATCACGCAGCACTGCCAATGTTGAATTTCACGCAAAAAGTTGTTCACAAGTTTCATGTGTTGAGTTTAAACAGGTTTGGATGACGAATGAAAAATTTACTGAATGTGTAGAAAACCAATGTAATGGGTAGAGCATTCTTTCTGCAAAACATGAAAATTGCAACCGACAGTCGTGTATTCAGAAAATGCACTGCAGCAGAAGCAAAATTTTCGTGGGCCGTAACATTTTTGTGTGAGCCGTTTTAAGCATGAGTGAAAAGTGTTTGACAAGTTGCCTACTCGCTTGGAATGACATTCACAGTAAATTTGGAAATCCAATCTTTAATCAAACCAGTATACACAATCGAAAGGAATTAGCTGAAGCATGGTTTAATCACCTTTTTCGTCAACAGATGGTGCTGTTGGCAATGCTAAACGGGTCGCCAAATTTGTGTATGGGATAACTGGATATGAACCATATTGTTAATATAATATATTTGATAATACTCATATAGACTCATATAGTTAGATTCTATCATGCGTTGAGTTCAATGACTGTTGAAGATTATCCGTTTTTGATTATATCGTTTTTGATCGACTCGACTTATAAAACAGGGCCCAATGTTTCGCAATTAGATTCAATGGACCAATTGAAGTGAGATTTGCGAAAAAGTTACATGTCTATTCGGTGAGAATTTAACTTAGGACCTAAAATTCGCTAGACAGTTACGCGTTACCAACTACGCATCGAAAAGACCTATCAACGCAGAAGGCATTTTAAAGGAATTAGATTTAAACTCAGTGATGACTTCATAATACTGCTGATCATATAATACTGCTACACAAATAAAAATATTTAAATTTCAATGTAGCGTAAACAGATGAGTATAGTAAAATTAAATCAAATTCATTTATTGTTACATCATCACGTTTAATTTTCAACTAAAGATGCTTGAATGTTACATGGTCGTGTAAATTTAAAGTGCATTCGAATGAAAAATAAGCGATTTGTCGTTGACATTTCAGTTTATTTTGATGCTCCAAATATGTGCATGAAAATAAACAGAAATTTACAACATATTTTTAGCTGTGATAGATATAATCGCCTATAAGTTTAAAATGTAATTCTTTTTCCGTTTTCAGAATTTATCCATCATTTCAATGAAAATTTAACTAAATTTCATTTTAAAAACATTTGATTAAACTGTGGGGCCTATTTTGTAAATCGAGCAGATTCATGTGACTCGTCTGTATTCATTGTCGATCAAAGCAAGAATGCATATTTCAGATGTCACCCGTCGACTCCCATAGTAATCCAGTCACATAGAGTAACAACTGTCGAGAAACTCGAGTGACAGAGATAAGTCGAACAAATTTTTCGGTCGACAGTGACTCAATTCGAGTCATTTTGATCGACTCGACTTATAAAATAGACCCCTGTATTAGGAAAAAAAAAACTCCTGCAAACACACAGATCGGTTCATTAACAGTTACAGTTAAAAAGTAACAGTTCCTGAAAATAGACAAAAAAAAGGTATACTGTGATGTCCAATTGTTTCCCAACTGATTTTATACGAATTAATTATCAATTACAAAACGCCTACTGTTCCCACTAATATTTTTTGTCCGTGATAAAAATGTTTACTCGGATTGCTTTACATTAATATCATGTGAAGTGAAGTTATTTAAAAATATTTTGTTCTCCAGATCCAAATTTCAAACCACTGCCACTCACGAAGCGAAAACTCACCTTATCCATCATGGGAACGCCAGTAATAATATCCAGCTACATCGAGAAAAAAAAAACAAACATCCATAATGCGACTCGGCGCAGTCTATAATCATCATCCGAAATCATCGTTTAATAAATAATTAATGAGACAAATTGTACGGCAGCAAATAAAAATGTGTTAAATTCCGCTCCTTCTCACCTCTTCCACCCCAATGTTCGCCGCAGCACAGGTAACCCACCCATATCATACGGTTTCCGTTCGGGGAGCCAACAACAGTATAACAACATAATTACATCGGTCCTCGAGTTCAAGAGCACGCACGTGGATGGGGGAGGTAAGCCCAAACCCCGGCACCCCACCCTACCGTACCCTAGTCGAACTTCATCGTTCTTTTCGGTTTCGGTTTGCTTCCAATTGCTCATTTGAATATTTTATGGAATCGAGAAATCACCGCCCTCCGACGCGTCGCCCTAAAGCCCTCTCTCTTTGCAGGGTACTCATGTTCATTCACTCGTCCACCGTCCACACTTTGTAGTTGAGTGGATTCCCGGGAGTGATGGAAATAGTCGGAGCTCATTAGCGTAAAGAGAGATCATTTGAATAACTACTTTTCGCTTTCCAGCGCTTCGATGGCTAATTTCCCGCTATGCTCCGGAGTGGGAGGAATCGATTAGCTTTTTGTCCGGTGGAATGAGCGAACCGAACCGACCAAGGACCTGTGGCGAGGGAAAAATAATGTCACGATAGGAATCTTTCCTGCTCGGTTCATTGTAGCTTGTCATCGAATACGCACCTAATCAGTCTTCTTCGGATGAATGGGTGGTTCCTTCCCTTCTTGTGCTGTTAGTGTCATGTTGTGACTGAGTTAGTTAGTTTTTGGTTCATACCTTCGTGTCACGTGCATTGAACTGTACAAGGACACTTAAAGCATCCAACTTTCTAGTATCGTAATGAACATTTCTAGCTCAATCGATTGAATAATGAAGATTTTTATTGAAAACTTGATGATTCAGAAGATTGTTCTTGGCAGATTTTGGTTTGATTATAACATTTTGATGAATTATTAGCGAATTTCTTAGTAAATCTGACAAACATTTGTCAAGCGTTTTCTTCAGAAAACTAAGAAGAAAACACCCAGTAGCCCAATGATGAATTTTTCGTTTGACGAAAAGTTTCCACCGACTGGAGCGGGAATCGAACCCACACTTCATGGCACAATAAGCGACTGATGCTGCTAACCGCACGGCCACGAAGCCTACAAAATTAGAGCCCGTTAGTTATCTTTCACCAGAGCACTTCTTAATTTTCAACGACAATCGCTGGAGGCTGTTCGGTTATTGCAAACGGTAAAGCACTCAGCTTACTTAATTACACCAAGTATTGCGTGCTTTGTTAAATCGCTCACACACTATTACCCTGCTCTGGGTCCCTTCTCATTGCTCCATTTCGGGCAACGAGAAAGCGAACTCTCTGGTAAAGGTAGGCGCTAAAGATGGCAATGTGTTGGCGGGGCTTGCTTTGAACCACATTAATCCCATCAAACATTCGCTCATTTAACAATCACCATTATGGCAGTTTAATTTAGTATTCTGTTTAAGAGCCTTTCAATAATTTCCATGGCTAACATCTATTCAGACGTTCTTCACACGAATTTGACGAATTTTAAGAGCATGTCGTTGAATACCAACTTTGTTTCAGCCTTTGAGACGGTCCATAAGCATATACCGTTTTGTCTCAAATTCCTACCGGAGTCATATTCCGAACACCCGGTTTTTGTATGGCGATTTGGTTGAAATGTTTCGCTGAAATATGTCATCAAATTCCCAAGAAATGGCAGCCAGTTGCAATTCAATTTAAATGTCCTCCAATCTATTTCATACATAGAGAGTAGTGATGATTCTCTAGTTCGAGACCAAAAAAAAACTAGCTCAGATAAATGTATTAGCGAAATTACTTATTTGAATACGATTTATTCGTGCTGTTCGGTATTGGAATCAAGGTGTTCGAAATATGAGTCAAAACGGTAGTTCAGCTTTTATTCGGCTAGCGTAAAAATAATTAAAAACAAAAATGGAATATTCACGGCATTTTAAATATAGTGAACACACTTATCGTGATTGAACAGCCACCTTTAAAAATAACCTGGATACTGGATGCGAACTCGAAACTTTCCAATCGTCTGCGTTATGCCTTGCCATCTGCGCCATCCTTGAATTCCAGTGCTAAATATAAACGTTTCCTAGGTGAATATTGTTCATGATTGAGCTTTTATGCTGATCAACAATTGAATAAACGAATTACTTCGCTGCTACTGATGTGATCTGATCCATCTTGAGTTCCGTCAGTATTTTTTTTTCACACAGTGAGAAAGATTTTGAAGATGATGGTAAAAATTTAATTTGTCTACACAGAGTAAAATCAATCTGAATAAGGACGGGGTTGGTGGTCTAGTAGCTACCGCTTCTGATTGAAAAGGTCATGGAGCGGTTCCACAGAAAATGACGACTTTTTTCCCAAATTTCATTTTTATATTTTTTGATTTGGATGGAATTTTGCACATGCTTTCTTTATGCCCAAAAAAGCCTTTTTGCATCATCGGCTCGCCATTTTGACTCTTGCCTTACTTTTGAGAAGGGCCTAAGAAAAAAATCCTTAATAATTTTCAAAAAATTATAACTTAGAAACGGTTTGTCCGATCAGTTTGATGCCTTCCGCAAAGTTTTAGGTTATTGTTGGGACTATCTGGAAAAAATATACACTGTAAAAAATATAAGGTTGTAATTTTTTAAATATCGAAAATAAAGCTTAAAAATCAATTTTCTCATAAATCGTATTTTTGTTTTTTTTTTAATTTTTTTACATGTTAAAGTAGACAAAAAATGAAGTCTTTTGCACAGTGGGTCAAGATGGAGAAATCATCGACAAAAAAGTTATGATTTTTTTTAAAAGAGGTTGATTTTTCAATATGGTCTAAATAAACTTTTTGAATGCTTTTCGACCCGATTTTATGAAAGTACACAAAATTTTCAACAAAAAAGGTATATGAGAAAATTTTGCTAATTGCTACCGAAACACTTTAAAAGTTTATTATGACCATTTTCAACAAATTCACCTTTTTTTTTTAAATCATAACTTTTTTGTCCATGATTTCTCCATCTTGACCCACTGTGCAAAAGACTTCATTTTTTGTCTACTTTAACATATAAAAAAATAAAAAAATCATAAATACGATTTATGAGAAAATTGATTTTTAAGCTTTATTTTCGATATATAAAAAATTACAACATTGTTTTTACAGTGTAGGGGGATTAGGGGCATAATGAACACACGGGGCGAAATGGACACTCCCTTTATCTCTGAGAATATGCATACTTCATCAAAACTTCATACACTGCAGGAAATCTGTATTGTATTTGAAATGTTTGACGGTATAAAAGTTTATTTTTTGCTTCAATTGTCCTTTGAAATTTGACTTTAAGTTTTTCTCAGTTTCAAATTGGCATATAAGCAAGGCGGTGGAAAAATCTAATTTTTGAGGAAAGTAACGATCCCAGAAATGTTCTTTTTAGCTATTATGATTGAGGGAAAGCCCTTTTACATGTCGGAACGATTGACAGTCATTGAATATATTGGAATCACTAAATTTTACGCAAGTGTTCATTTTGCCCCGATGCCTTTTTACCAGCCTTGTTTTCGACCCATTTTTCTATCTCGTCTTTCTGACATATGATATGAATTTTACTACCATGAATGAATGTAGCACGTCGCACTAACATCTAGCTTGAAAACTAGCCGGGGGTAAATTAAAAACATTGCCAATTTAAGGTCTTAAAATGGGCATTTCCTTAACGTATCCATTATGCCCTTATTTCCCCTATATTTTTTCCAGATAGTCCCAACAATAATCTAAAACTTTGCGGAAGACTCCAAACTGATCGGACAAACCGTTTCTAAGTTATATTATAATGACCGAAAATTGAAAATTATATCATAATTTGTATTAAAATCGCTGTATCTTTAAAACGGTAAAAGTTAGCCTGATTTTTCCGTGTACCTTTTTTGTTGTAAATTTTGCGATCTTTCATAAAATCGAGTTTAAAAATATTTAAAAAGTTTATTATGACCATTTTCAAAAATTCACCTATTTTCAATAAATCATAACTTTTTTGTCCATGATTTCTCCATCTTGACCCACTGTGCAAAAGACTTCATTTTTGTCTACTTTAACATTTAAACAAATAAAAAAAAATCAAAAATACGATTTTTGAGAAAATTGATTTTTAGCTTTATTTTCGAAAAATTACAACATTTTTTTTACAGTGTATATTTTTTTCCAGATAGTCCCAACAATAACCTACAACTTTGCGGAAGGCACCAAACTGATCGGACAAACCGTTTCTAAGTTATAATTTTTTGATAATTATTAAGGGTTTTTTTCTTAGGCCCTTCTCAAAAGTAAGGCTAGAGTCAAAATGGCGAGCCGATGATGCAAAAAGGCATTTTTGGGCATAAAGAAAGCATGTGCAAAATTTCATCCAAATCAAAAAATACAAAAGTAAACCGACATTCGAATTCAAATGGAACCGCTCCATGGTTTAATACCAGGTCCGTTCCTTTCCTCGTACTTTGTAGTTGTATTTGCTTCTATTCGAATATACGAAGGTACGGTGCTGCCATCTGGAAAAAGTTTACCCTATGCGTGAAGTGGCAAAAAAATTACCCGGCAATGTATATGAACTAAAATGTCAAATAAAATACATGAAATAAACTACAATTGTTATTTAAAATATGTTCAGTTTGCGTTGATAGACTTTTGATGGGGTACATTATAGACATATTATTTTGATTTTTATATGTTTTCTCAATAATCTACTGATTCTATAGCTTATCAAAAGTCTAATTCCGAACACTTAGCAGAATTAAATTAAATTGTGTTTTGATATTTTTAGTAGCATTTGAAAGTTGACTTCCTATGCTTTGCCATGTACAAAAAAATCGCAGCTTAATGCTTAGGGTCAACTGTGGTAATTACTTTCGTAGTCGCGAATCTGCCATTCTTAATCTATCACAGTTGATCCTCTTCGTTCATAGCATTTGCTAGAACCAGAGACGTACAAAAAAACCGTTTCCCTACGCTTTCATTCATCCATCATTATAGCGCTTCTCTCTTTACGCCTGATACATTAGCAGTCTGCTAACCGAACTGCAAGCCTCTCTGCCATAAAACTACCACCCCTACACCATCCCGCATGAACTGGCGTAGATGCAGGGGTATATCCGGTCTACTGTAGATCAGTTTGAAATGCATCATCAATCCCTTTCGCTTCCCCTCATTGGTCAGAATTCTGACGTGGCAGACGCCATTGTTGCCTAAAAATAGATGATCGCCAGCACTAAAACACAGAGGGTGTCTGTTGATCCCAAACAGTCGTCTGGTTGGTTCCTTGTGTAAGTGCAGCTGATCTGGCGATACTGGAGTAGCAACCACTGGTGCCCAGCCAATCCATTTTCAAGCTCAATCTCAAGTAAAATCAATCTGAATTAAATACATACAATTCTTGTGAAGTTCTTCTTCTTTTTCTTTCTGGTGTTACGTCCAAACTGACCTTCTTCTCAGCGTAGTGTTCTTATGAGCACTTGATGCTTACAGAAAGTCAGCTTTTGGATTTTGGGATATGGATGGAAGTTCTGGGATTTTTCAAAAGTTTTCTGGGATTTTCATTGAAAATTTAATTCTGGTTTATGATGGGTTATTTTGACATTCCGTTTATTTAGATAAACCTGGGATTCTGACAGAGACTTCAGTAATTAATCGTAATATGCACTGAAATCGCAGATTACAATCACACATTGAGAAACCAGGATTTCTACCATAATTCAAGAATTCCTCTTGAAAAGGCACTATGAGACTCTTTTTGAAATCTTAGAATTTCATTCAAAATCCATAAAATTTCCTACAGAATTCCAGATTGAAAATTTTGCTGAAACTATACCATAAATGAATCACTTTCGAAATTCAGTGGTTTCCATAGAAATCATAGGTGATTCTACCAAAATCTCATGCCGATGCCATTTGAAATCCCAGAACTATTATCGGAACTCAAAAATTCAACTAAATTCCTAGGAGTTGCTTCCGAAATCCGAAAATGTGTATTGAAATCCCAAGATTTTTCCTTGATTTTGAAAATTTCTATTGGCATTATAGCAGTCTCACCAATGTTATTATTATTATTGTCTTTATTAAAGAGACTTTATCTCACCGAAGTTATTGATCACCCACAAGAAATGTTATCGAAATCGTGGAGTTTCCAATCGAAATCCACAAAATTCCGAATCCTCCACATTGTTGCAGAATGTTCATCGAAATTTCCACAGGAACCAAGCACTCTAAAAAAAAATCAGCATTCACACCGAAATCTCAGAATAAAACTAAACACCTAAGTTGAGTCCAATACACGACACTGAAGACGGCCTTACGCGTTCGAAATAGGCGTATCTGTCAAAGGAACAAACTCTAGTGGAATTAAATGGTATAGTAATAAATTCGGTTTTCACTTACTCATAGGTATTCCACTGCACAGTTCGAAGATTTATTATCTCAAAATCTCAATTTCCCCTGAATTCCCAGAACTCTCATTGAAATCTGAAAATTTACCGGAATTCTTAGGATAACCAGAGCTCGCGCCGGTTAGAATTCAGCGTTCTTACCAGAAATTTTCCAACACTCACCAAAAAACCTGAACGGTTTCTGAAGTTTCCAATAAATTTCAGAAATCTTTTTTACTAGAATCCTGGATTTTTCATCGAAAATTCAGAATTTATATAGGAATCTTGAGAGTTCTAGAGTCTCCAGGAACATAAGAAGAAAGGTTTTCTGCCTAATGCTGGCTACAGAATAAAATTTGATCTATATATGGCTGAAATACAGCTATTTTCACAAGTAGCCTCCTGTATAAATCCGGATTCACCGCTGTCGTCTCCCGGGAGGAAAATAATAAGACTAAGTTCATCATTTTGGCCAGTTTGGAGAACGAAAAACTACGTGGCAAATTTGTTTTTATGATGGTCAGTAAAATTACCAAAACAAACAAAAGCGATAAGCGTCCTTTAGAAACTTTCTGCAACGCGTTCGTTGCTATCAACAGTAACTGATTGAAACTTTCTGTGAACGATCGCTGCTTGGTCTGATTTCCGACTGTCTCTTGCTCTTCTTCTCTAATTTATCAGTTGTGTTCTTCCATATCAACTGTCTACACAAATTCAAATAACTCTCCAAGAAACGTTTCGTTCAATCACAGAACGCAGCCTAAAGAGTAAATATTGAATTGGGCCTAATATGCGAATGATGTTTATTGCGTGGTAAATTCATCAGTGCTGTCTTCTTAATAATCATTATTACTGACTTATATCTAGATGTCACATTCTAAAACAATTATCATTATAAATAGATATGTATATTTCACCACACGTCTTAGTTTGATAAGTTTCCTGTCTTACGTTTTCCTTTTCAAATTGCCCTTTTCTAGTCGTTTTTTAGCGAATCATATGTGGTTAATGAATTAACTGTCCTTTTAACATCACCAGGATGCTACAATATCTGCACCAGGCTATGGACCAATGTACGTGTTCATTAATTTGACGTTTGAACTCGTGCATTGGTCCATAGCGAAGGAGCAGTGAACAATAAAAAGCAAACTTTGCATTATTATAGTTTACATAACACGGATGTAGCAAATCAAAGCACAATAGACCAATGCACGAGTTCACTCGTTGACGTTTGAGCGGTGCCGTGTTATTCGTGTGGCCATAACGAGTATTTCGGCAGCGCTCAAAAGTCAAATTAGTGAATTCGTGCATCGGTCCATAGTGTACTGAAAGAAATCAATTGAGCGAGTTCCGTGAGCCCAATTATAAGTAAAATACTATTAGCAGTTTTATACTGAAATTATGAGCAGAAATTTCATAGATGTAATAGGTATACGAATGCAAGTTCTGGATTTCATTTGGAATCGGAAAGTCGCAGGAAGCTCCCACAGTAAAAGTTGGTATTCATGGCTAACTCGACGGTCCCTCAGATCGCAGTTTCACTGGTTTGGCGTTTTATAACTCGATACCTCCCTAACTCGATATTGGTCAAAATATAATTCTATTCAACCCAAACCTCTGCTGAATTTTGAATTCCACTGTCTATTTCTTGAATTAACATTGAAACACTCAAAGATTTATTATTATTGAATCCCGTAAAATAATAGAGGTTAAAGAATCAAAACAAAATTGGCACTATATGTAAATCAGATTTCATTGTTAGTTTGAATTCGTTTTTATCCATATGATATTCTCGCTGAAACCAAGCCGCCATCGGCATACATCTTTACAATTCCAATTTCATGTCACTGATCGCTAGTAAAGGGCGAACACGAAATTGCGACACATTCAACAGGGCATAACTTTTCTACCATTGGGTAAAAATCAAACAAATCTTGCTCACTTTTTCATTGATGTGTATTGTTCACAAGCTGTCAAACTCGAAGTCGCGTTTTTCGATTCAATGAAAATTGGCTAAAAAGATCGGCATGTCGCAGAGCTATGTCCAGAATGCAAAGAAGAGAGCTGGACTACATACATACAAGGTACAGAACTTCCCAAACCGCGATGAGTGGCAATAATCGACGGCTAAAACTCGGGCACGGAAGCTCTACGAGAAGATGCTGACAGAATATGGCTGCTGTGTGATGAACGACGAAACGTATATAAAAGCCGATTTTAAGTAAATTACGGGTTTGGAGTTTTTCAGCAGCACGACGAAGCTCCGCTATTTCGGCCAGATTTGGCAACATGCCACTATTCTAAAAGTGTCCTGAAGTGGTATGAGGCCAATTATGTCTATTTTGTTCCAAAGGACATGAATCCGCCAAACTGTCCGGAGCTGCGCCCGGTGGAGCAGTACTGGGCAATAATGAAGCGGGAACTTCGGAAGAGCAAGAAGATAGTCAAAGATGAGAAGGACATGTTAAAAAAATGAAAAAAAAACTGAAAAACTGGTACCGGAATTTGTAGAGAAACATGTAGTAAAATAACTGGGAAGGGGGAAAGGATATTTTAAGATATTCATAACGAAATTTTTATTGATCTTTCCTAAAACACTTCCTTAGAAATAATTTTAGCAATTATTGTCTGATTCCAAATTCGTATATTTTTGGCCGGAATTTCTAGAGGCTTTCTGGCAGAATACTAGAAAACCAGAAGTCAAGGAAGGATAGATTTCAAGGATAATTTCTTAAGATGATTCTGATGGAATCTAATAAAAGGTAAATTGTAGGAGTTTTGAAAAATTTCAGAATTCTTAAACGTGTGGTTCCTGATTTCTGAAAGTTCAACAACAAATTTTCAAAGTAATGTACAACACACCTTTGGTAATGTTCTTAAAAAATACCGGCAATATTTCCGCGTTTAACTTCTACTGTACTACAAAATAATCGATGATAGACTATCCAAGTTAGTTTGTTTGATATTTCCAAAGGTAGGAAAAAATGGGTTTTCCTACATCAATATGTTCACTAGACTGATGCAAATTTTGAAGTTTTTGCTCCCCTATGCTTAAACGATGTAAATTATGATGAAACTCATTCTCCCAAAATTTGAAGTGATTTGGGAGAGATTTGGTTGTGCACACGCCATTTGAAGTTTATATGGAAATTACTATGGAAGAGGAAAACTTTTTCTGTTCAGTCCTCTAACTGCTAGTCATAATAATCTATGAAAAAGTGAACATACTCTTCTCATGTGAAATTTTCCCAAATTTTGCCGAAGACCACACGTAAGGATAATTTGTTATTATTGACAACAAAGTCTACATCATACTGAGATGATCATTCCATTACTTTCAGAGCAACACTGCCTGTTTGCTGTAGAACATAGTAGCCTGGATTACTTTGATCTATTCTTCCCGCCAGCAGCTCCACTGTTGCCTGCCGAACAGTTGGTAAATCATGTAAAATGCAAACCCACTTTATGATGATGAATAACAATTTATCCAGACGTCTAATCAAAATGTGGTCTTCGGCAAAGTTGTAGCTAAAAGGATTCCATATAAGAAGTGCTTGTTCACTTTTCCATAAAATTTAATGATAAATAGATAGAGGGCAGAACACAAAATGTTAGAGTTTTCCATATTAATCTCCATGTAAACTTCAAATGGCTTGTGCACAGTCAAATTTCTTCCAAATCATTTCAAACTTTGAGAGAATGCTATTTACCATAAGAGAAATCGTTTAAGCATATTGGAGCAAAAAATTCAAAATTGCATCACTCTCATGTTCACAATATAGTACATGACACTTCAGAGTTCATACAAAATATTATCTAAGATTTTGATTTTATTTTATTTTCAGTAAAACTTCCATGTTAATAACACCTATATTTTTTTTTTATTATAAAAGACGATTATGAATTTAACGACAGGAATGTAGTAATTTTTTTCGAATTAAATGTCAGCTGCAATTATTAAAAAAATTACCTACAAAGTTCTTTCAATCCTTTTTTGTATATGTTTCTTTAGAAATCTGATAAGGAGTGATTCGTTAAGGAATTTGTAAAGCAATTCCTAAAAGTATTGAGATATTCAGGGAGTAGTTTTTGAATTAAAATATGGAGAGTGGATAAATTTTTAAATGTTATTTATGAAAGAATCATGAGATTACCAATAAAAAAATGGAATGATTTCTAGAACCTAAAACAATACTACTTTTTTTTGAGAAGTTCAAGAATGAATTGCAAAATCTTAGTAAATCGATGCAAAAAATTTTCAAAAAAAATCTTTCTAGAATTTTTACCGGATTTTCTTTTGGGAATTTCGTTAGTGCGGTTTGAAGAAAAAAAATCTCTGGAATATACTTAGATGAATCTCTTGCATTTTGTTCACGAGAATCTTAGGCAAACAATAATTTAATTCTCTTAGACATCCCTGAACAAATTACTCGGGGAATCTTTGAGTATTTTCGTGGAAGAGTTTTTGAAAGAACAGTTCAAGGGTTTCCGCTAGGAACTTTATAAAAATGTTAGAATTTTTTAAACATTTCTTAGTTAAGCAAAGCAAAGAAAATAAAACAAAAATTCCGAGGAAATTTTGAAGGAATGGGGGATGTTGCTCCTTGATTTTAGATAAATATAAAAATGCAAGTAGATCTGGGTTGATGTTAGGTTGGCTTTTCAGGCCTGACAAAATTAAAAAAAAAACTGTTGTTTTATTTGTCCAACGTTTCGGTCCGTTTGGGACCTTCTTCATAGACTCAATTTTAACTGTTCTTCCTTCCAGATAGATATGCAGAGAACTACTTTGAGAAATCATGAGAATAACAATATCCCAATTGAATTCTTTCTAGTTGCTTATAAAATTTTTGTGCAATATTACGAGGAATATTTAGAGTAACACCCAGAAGAGTTTTTTGCGGGAAGTCTGGATAATTTTCGTTGTGATTATTTTCGAACCGCACTGTAGGACTTCAAAAGCAAACTGTTCTAAGGAATTCGTGGAATGAATCCTTGCTTGGTGATCTTGAAGCCATATTTGGTGATTTTTCTGTACTATTTTTTTTTTGGAGAAATACTCAGTAATTGATTTAAATCCTAAACAAATAATTAATGAGCAACTGGAGGACACTTTAAACTAACAGTTTATATTAGCTTAGCTTAGACTGACTACACATATCAATGGTTGCTATTCCGTGATTGACCGAAGTCAGTGAAAATGCACAAAGAATCAACTAGAAGTTCGGCTGGGATTGGCCATAATCTTCTTCAATGTGCATAATTCAGTGCCTCTATTTATACAGGGTCAATAACGGCGCCGGCCACGTCCTTGCAGTCAGGTGGGATTGGGGGAAGGAATGTTAGTGTGTAACCTTTGCTATTTGGAGACCGTGTTTGCCTCTGCATCTCCACAAAGGTTACTGGGAGGGATGTTTGTTAATGGGAAGGATCGTTGGGTCACAGGATTCACTTTGATAAGCGATTAGACCATGATAAATAATGATTTGTGAGATATTTACATGCTTATTTGTAAATATAATATTTTCATTTGATATGAACAATTTCTATGTAGTGGAAAATTATGCCGACACTTGTGGTGACGAACCATTCAAAGTTTGTTGAACAAATACCTAAATGTAACATTCCTACAGCTGTCAGGACGAAAGCATGTGTTATTATATTTTACTTATTTGAAAAGAAACAAAAAACTTGATTGGTTAGAACATCATAGAACACTCTTATTCTTATGCCGACACTTACAGTGGCGAACCATCCAAAGTTTGTTGAATAAAGTGAACTTTTCGCAAGTCTACACTTGTAGTGTCGAACCATTCAAAGTTTTTTTTTTAATTACAAAAATAAAGGTAAAAAGGGGTGTTCTGAAAAAAAAAATGTGAAACATAAATAATTCATGAATCAGAGTTTGTGTCGACACTCACAGTGACGAACAATTCATAGTTTGTTGAAAATTCATATTTACGTCCCACAATTGTAACGATTAAATGTGCAGTCATACATATTTTATAGATTAGAAATAGTAGCATGAAACGAGCTCACCAATTGATCCTTTATCCTTCACTGTGCAACCACAATCCACAATCCACTCTCAGCCTCACTCGTTTGCTCGGCTATATAAAAGCACTCAGAAAAAAAAGGCGCGCGACCCGAAAAGGAAAAAAAAACTTGGCTTTCTTGACGCACTGCCCAGCAGCAAGCGTCAAGGTCAAAGGATCAAAAAGAACTCAACACTTTAAACTAACAGTTTATATATATATATAATAAGTACGTAGAGGACCTTCCATAAGAAATGATTAAAATAATTTCTAATACATTTTCTGGCCGGATTCTTCAAGAGATTGTTTAAGTAATTCGATACAGATTCTTCGAGAATTTTTCTGGTGAGATCAGAAAGTCTGGGTATGATTTTCTGTGGAAAGCTCAGGACGAGCTTCGTGAAAACTAGTGAAAGAGTTCTTGATGAAAGCACTGAAAATTATGAAAATAATTCATAAAGAAATTTCCGTAGGAATTCTAAGAGAAATCTTTTCAAAGAACATGATTGAATCCTTGAAAAAATTGTAGAAGAATCACAAAGGACATTCCTTGTGATTTTTTCGCTAGAATTCTTGAAGGATTACAAAAAGAATGAATTTGTCTATTTAAAACTACAAATGAAACTGATGTGCCGCGAAATGAGACAAAATCACAAATTATAAAAATCAATGCAAAACTGTTAAAAATACTAAATTTGTGAAAATCGTGATGGCACAAATATCCCAACTGGCAAATGGCAATGCACTATGGGCCAGGGACGCAATCTGGCGGAACAAAATTTATAACTCGGTAACGAAGCGTTTCCGGTATTTGGTTCTTCTTTCTGGCGTAACGTCCCCACTGGGACAGAGCCTGCTTCTCAGCTTAGTGTTCTTATGAGCACTTCCACAGTTATTAACTGAGAGCTTACTATGCCAATGACCATTTTTGCATGTGTATATCGTGTGGCAGGTACGAAGATACTCTATGCCCTGGGAAGTCGAGAAAATTTCCAAACCGAAAAGATCCTCGACCGGTGGGATTCGAACCCACGACCCTCAGCTTGGTCTTGCTGAATAGCTGCGCGTTTACTGCTACGGCTATCTGGGCCCCGGTATTTGGTGTCTTCGGCAAAATTTTTTGTTACAACGAGGACCATCTACTGACATAAACGGATAGTTCGTAAATCGTCCGCATAGGTGGCGTGATATATTCAGGCGGCCATCTTGGATATTAAGTACACTGAGACAAAAATACTTAGGTTTTCCATAAATCATGACTTATGAACCAGCCAAATTATGGTTGCATTGAACGCTTAACCATTTCGAATATGGGATCATAAGTTTCATAAATGAGGAGAGCTTTGAATTATTTAAAAACCATCATTCGAAATATTTTTTCTAGCAATCGCTAGAGGAACTGCCCCGCTATCGATGTTGGGTCCAAGATGATCGAAAGTAGGTCACATGTTATCAAAACATGTCAATTTAGTAGTGAAATTCTTCACCAAAATCACAAGTAAAACTTAAGAATCTCAACAATAATCGTTGTGGCGCCAGATCATAATTATTCCTAAAGAAATTATTAATATTTTTTTTTTGCTTCAGTGTTGTAGAATGAGCTTGGCACCTTCTGTTTGTTGAATTTCGAGATCAATATTTTTAGCTTCAAATGAACGCTTTATCTTTTCTCTAAAGATGCCACTAAGTTTGCTATGTGTTCCAAAGGGGAATTTCAGACATATCACGCGAAGAAAAACCTACGATATACAAAAAAGGGCTGTTCCGCAAACTGTTTAGCTAGCTGGCGTACGAGGGGTCCACCAATTTGAGAAAAAACAAAGGATTACCCCTAAGATTTATCGAAAACTAGCGATCAGTGACATTCAATTGGAATTCTAATGATGTGTGCCGATGGTGGCCTGGTTTTAGCGAGAATTGTTTCCATACAATGTTGTTAAATAGATATGAATTGGTTCTAAGAACTGATTTTGAACGTTTGCTGTTTAAACCACATAACCCGTATTGAAGAAACACGATTTTATTATAATTTGATACACATTTCTTCGCTTTTTTCACACCTCCACGAAGCAAGCTCTTCAGCACCCGTTCTCTGAAACCACGTTAAAACTCCCCCACATTCTGTACTACAGCTTCTACCAGCTACGTAAGACAACTTTCATGTTGCACATTTTTCCCATCCCGATCGTCAAGAACCACAGGCCGCAGTCGTCATTTTCGCACAACTTCAACAGCCGCGGACGCGTGTTTGGCCTTTGTAACCTGTTTCGGGAAGCGTTTGTAGCTTTTGCTTAGCACAAGTTGGTACAAAAAGAACAAGTCTTGTTTATAACCCGCAGTCGAATCAGCAGAAGAAGAAATGCATCGCCGGTGCGAAAAAAAAACTGTGTGATGACTAAAATCATAAGAAAGAAGGGAACCGAGGGACTCATATATTTTTATTGTTCCGTTTTTATGGGCCCTTCGCGCGTTTTCCGACCGTTGCTCGTTGGATTGGATGATGCTTGTCAGAAACAATCCGCGAACGCTTTCGCACTTTATCCAACAACCGGTGCCTCCGTTCTTCCCCTCCTGGACACTCTTCAGTAATATGAAAACCATTTGTAAAACATTATTAATACATCTGTAGTCGGTTATCGTCGACCAGGGAGTGAACCTTTCGGCCCTCGAGGGGGCTTTCGAGCGGTCTTCTTCTAGGAGAGGGAGGTCCGAAGGAGGCAATCGACCATCATTGCGGGATCTGCGGGAACCCAACTCTTTTCACGCTGAATAATTAGTCATTAAACAGATCGTGAGAAGTCCACAACCAGTTTTTTGCCCAGTTTCTTGTTCCCATATCCTGTTCCATTCTTCGGAGGTCCCATTTTGACCACAGTCGGATATTGCACACCACACGTTTACAGTCGAAGTGGTGCACCAAGGCTCTCGAGAGTACGTACTAATCAAAACTGTACAATCAGAGCAAATTTAACGAAGGTACCCATGGGAGTAGCTGGGATTAGGGGATGGGGGTTATTTTTGGCAGATTCTTCTCAAAATCCGATCTTACTTTTTTAAATGTTTGAATAAGTTCTGGTAAGATCCTAAAATCTAATTGCATTCCAAGAATTCTCCAAGAAACTGCCCCCTCTGCCCACGCCCATGAAATCACACTGCTCTCCCCGTTGCTTCGGTTGATCTTGTCTTCCAATCCAACTGCCGAGCGAAAGGAAAACCAATAATATCGATCTTGTGCATTTCCCGCGCACTTCTTCCAAGGATCGCCCTTTTGGGGTCCATTTGCGATGCGCGCAGCAGTGGAGGGCTTCAATCACGATCGCGCGCCCGGAAGATCGTCAGATTTCGCTGGAACGAAGCGAATTCCTTTCCTCTCGGCTCGGTGCTTCTTCTGTGCTTCTTCGCCTCGATTGCAACTCCACCCGTTTGATCGAATTCGTTCGATTCGAAATGTGTTGTTGCACCTTGTAGATCTGGAGGACTGCTGGCGAGCGAAACCGCGCTCAAAATCATACAACACTTTCACGGCTCGTTAACGGCGGGGATTGACTGCAGCTCGAGTGGAACGGTGATGTTGGATGAACTTACTTATGTTTTGTAAATCTTAAAGGAAATCAAACTACAAAGTAACATCATTGGGGCTAGAAATAGTTCCAAGAAAATTTGTCATTACAATACCTACACACTTAGATTAAATTACTGGAGTCGGTAAAATTTTACTGGGTTTTGGAACTACCGAAAAAGTCAGTAAAATGAAAACTGTCGCCACGCGTAATTGAAAAGCAAATTTCACCATGTTTTATTTTTTATCGATATATGATATAAAAAGAAGGCTCTCTGCAAAATTTCAGTGAAAAATCTCTGTTTTTCGATTTCTGACATTTATTTTTAGTTTACTGACTTTTTCGGTAGTTCCAAAACCCAGTTATTTTTACCGAACAGATTGAGTGTGTATAACCCTGAAAACCCTGAATCCTCCATTTACGTAATTAATTTCAGTGTTCCAGAAGATATCTGTTGTTAGAAATAGCTCAGGGTATCAAATCAACTTTATGTCAAAATCGCCGAAATATTCGAATCAACAAGTTCATTAATTCAGAAAACCATTCACCTTTGAACAACGCGATAACAAATGCCCATCGCCCGAAAACATGTGTCGACTTCTTTCCCATCGACGACACCTCCCCGACCACTACCTCCTACGAATCAAATGGATATCTACACTTCCGGCCGATGGCGAAAAAAGAAAGAAAACCCACTAAATGACGAATACGACAGTTTTTAATTAAAATTCATTCAAGTGCAAAAATCATTCCTTTGTTTTTTTTTTATTCCGTAGCATTCACTCGTCGAGGGTTTTGTTTTCTTCGCCTGTGCCCGCTGAGCATCGGGGGTCCAGCTTCGTGGGACGTTTTTGTCCGCTTCCGGTTATCCCTGATGGCTACACGATGTAAGGTACGAACACGAACGACAACGGTGCCGATAGGGAAAACGGTTTTTGGGCACCCTCGTCCCGGGATTTTCGTCCATCGTCATCATCTCTCGGTCGTCATCGCATCATTGATGGGTCTTTTTGCAATGGGCGAAGTGGACTTCTATCAGCGAGATGTGTTATTGATTCATTCTTGATTTTTGCTTTTTTTTGAGTTGGTTTCCTCTTGCATCGTTGTGAAATTGACCGCAGTGGATTCAACGAATGCTTGGCATTTGGACATGTCCCTTTGTGCAGTCCAGTGGTAAGAGTGCAAGAATTTTGGAATGCCAATCGTAACATTTGGAGTCTCGTAAAACTGGCAAAAAGTAAATGATACGTATGGGAGAACTGTACCCTCAATTTATGAAATCGATCTGGGGTTCGTAAATTAAATCAGTTCGTAAAACGAGGTTTCGCCTTTTGGAGTCCACTGATAAGAAATCATTTTTCAACATTCCGAGAAATTGTTCAAATAATTGAGCATATTATTCAGGTATCAGAAGGCCGGCTCCAAAGGCACGTTCCCCACCAGTTGGGAGATTTGTGCCATCGCCATATTTGAGCCTATTTCATCATCTACCCGATGGGAGAGGAAAGGGAAGGGAAAGATGGGAGGAAATAGGAGTGGGATCCCTTGAAGAGGGAAGATCGCATAAGCGAAATGAGAGCATGTAGCGAACAGCGCCCTAAAAAGGGCACTGCAAAACGCATGAGCGTAAAGAGAGCCTATAGCTCATTACCACAGCGGGTTAAGAATAACAGAATGTCCTGAAGATTCAGGCTTCTGAATTCAGTTTCACTTAATAAGTGTTTACCAAGTAATTGGAATCGCATTTGCGAAAAAACTGGACAGATACATATCAGGTGATACGAAGTTCCATAATCGGAGTCACAACTATCACACACAAATAAGTCAGCACGCTGAATATTTGCCATGTGATAGTTGAGTCAGCAGTGGCCTGTCAACGCTCTGACCAAGAGACTGCAATTCTGCTTTGACAGATTTGTTAAATACTTCGCCACCCTTGGAGATGGCTCAGTAATGTACAATTTTGTTTGACGACATGACTCCAAACTATTCCAATATTGCTTGTGCTGAGTTGCGGCTCAAGAGTTTATCTGAAGCTTCACCCAGCACCCAGCACATAGCCGGCTCAGGGCCAATGAAGTTATGCGATGCTCCATCGTGAGCTAGCTCATCAGCCAATTCATTTCCAGCGATGGAAGAATGGCCAGGTACTCATACAAGGTTTACAGAGTTGACTGAATTCAGTTCCTCAATTTGAGTTCGACATGCGATAACAAGCTTCGACCTTGAGTTGGCCGAAGCGAGAGCTTTTATAGCAGCCTGACTATCTGAACAGAAGTATATGACTTTACCCATTACGCGCTGTTGAAGTGCTGATTGCACTCCACACAAAAGAGCAAATATTTCCGCCTGAAAACGGTGCAGTTTCTACCAAGTGAGTAAAACTGATTCAGCCTTAGCTCACGAGAATATACTCCTGCACCAGCTCTACCTTCAAGAAGGGAGCCATCAGTGTAACATACTATATTGTTTGATATACTTCTTTCCAAATAGCCAGACGTCCACTCTTCCCGTGAAGGGAATTGTGTGGTAAATGTCCTGTAAGGAAAGTTACAAGCAATTGTGAGATCACTTGGAGCAAGGACAATTTTGTCCCAATTTACCAAAAGTGGAAACAACGAAGTGTGTGTAGATCTACGATTCACTGGATTTTTCTCCAGTAGATCCAGTACCCATAAACGGTAAGAGCAAGAAAGTGCTTCTTGTTTAAGATATATGTGTAGTGGCGCAACGTCGAAAAGGGCCTCGAGCGCCGCTGTGGGAGTTGTAGAGAACGCACCAGACATCGCCATCAAGCACATCCTTTGGAGATGGCCCAATTTTGATTGGATTGTTCTCATTTCGCCCTTTTGCCACCACACAAGACATCCATATGCCAATATTGGTCGAACAACTGTTGTGTAAATCCATTTGATATATTTGGGTTTGAGGCCCCAAGTTTTACCAAAGGTTCGCCGGCATTGACCGAAGGCCATGCAAGTTCTTTTGACTCTGAAATCAATGTGAGGTGTCCATGAAAGTTTGGAATCTAGAATGACTCCGACATACTTTACTTGATCAGTCACGTTAATCTCAGTGCCAAAAAGACGTAAAGATCAAATTCCATCGCGATTTCGTCTTTCCGTAAAAAGAACAATAGATGTTTTATTCGGGTTAACCGAAAGGCCATATTGACGACACCAACTCTCGACTACCTGAAGAGCACTTTGCATCAGGTCGAATAGGGTGCTTATGCACATACCAACTATCAGAGCTAGATAGTCGTCGGCAAATCCATAAGTTGGAAAAACGCAATTATTGAGTTGCCTCAATAGCGTATCTGCTACGAGATTCCACAAAAGTGGTGACAAGACTCCCCCTTGGGGGCATCCGCAAACACTCAATTTTCGAATCGCTGCTTGACGCAATGTCGAGAAGAGATGTCGGTTTTTGAGCATTTGATGAATCCAATTGGTAATCATTGTAGGTAGCCCATGGTTTCGTGCGGCTTCCAATATGGCATCGAAAGACACGTTATCAAAGGCACCATCAATATCCAAGAAAACACCCAAGCAGGATTGCTTCTGAGCGAATGCTTTCTCGATATCGTATACAACTTTGTGTAAAAGAGTCACAGTGGACTTTCCAGATTGGTAAGCATGTTGATTCACATGAAGAGGCATGTTTGCCAAATAAACATCACGGATGTGATAATCGATAATGCGTTCCAGACATTTCAGAAGAAAAGAGGTCAGACTGATTGGTCTAAAACTCTTCGCTTCCTCATACGACGCACGTCCTCCTTTCGGGATAAACTTCACAGTAATATCACGCCAGGATCTGGGAATGTACCCGGTAGCAAAACTGCTTACAAGTACCTTTTTCAAAACATGTTTGATAAACTCAAACCCCTTTTGGAGCAGAACAGGATAAATCCCATCCGCTCCTGGAGATTTGAAAGGAGCAAAACTATTAAGTGCCCATTGAATCGATTCAGTAGTTACAATACTGCGAGCCGAGGCCAGAGACTCGTAACTACATGAAAAGACATTTGGTTCATCCGTAGATGCTATGTCCACACATCCGGGGAAGTGTGTATTGAATAAACATTCTAAAACTTCTTCATCGGAAGAAGTAAAGTCACCATTAGGTAAGCGAATTTCGTTCACTTGGAAATCCTTGGACTTCACTCAAACTGGAAACATTTGTACAAAGGTTTTTCCAGCCAAATCGTTCAGCAGAACGAAGAGCCTTCTTGTAAGCCTTGCGAGCCGACTTGAACGACTCTGATCCAGCTGAACGGCGTCTGTTCCAACTCCTTCTACATTGTTTCCTGGGTCGAGTCAGATCGGAATTCCACCATGGGGTCGCTCTTGTAGTCTTTACAGACCGCAGAGGACATGCTTCTTCAAAAGCTTTCATTATGTAGGATGTTGTAGTATCAACGGCATCATCCAGATCACTTGGATTTTCAATGGACGGAGAATATCCATGAAATTTGGTCGCAATTAATTCAATATAGAGTTCCCAGTTTGTTGACCGGGGATTTCTAAAATGCAAAGTCTGCGCAGTTACATTTGAATGTTCAAAGAAGATGTAGCGATGATCAGATAATGATTCCTCATCTGATACATGCCAATTCGTCAACTCGTGACTGATTCTATTCGAGCAGAGCGTTATGTCTAACACTTCTTCTCTATTAGAAACCATGAAGGTTGGGCGATTGCCTTTGTTAAGTAATCCAAGGTCTGTACTACTTAAGTATTCCATCAGACTGGAGCCTCTCAAATTGATATCCGAGCTGCCCCAGATGATGTGATGAGCATTGGCATCACTGCTCACAATCAGCGGAAGGCCTTTTGTTACGCAGTGTACGACAACTCGTTTGAAGTCATCCGTTGGGGATGGTTCATCATGTGGTAAATATACCGAACAATAGACGTATTACCTGTTGAGGTCACCAACAGAAACATCGATTGTGACAGCACATACATCTCTGGTAGTTAACTCAGAAATGAGTGTAGCAACGATTGCTTTATTCACGAACACGCATGCTCGGGGCATGGAGCGCGAGTTTGCCATTTCAAGTTTGCTGAAAGTAGCAAAAACTGGGTCCACAAGGTTACCTAGATAGAAGTTTCCTCTACGAAAGTAGGGTTCTTGAACTAGCGCCACTTGGGCTGCACCATTTTACATGAGTCTGCAAATATTGATCGTTGCTGTTCTTTTATGCTGAAGATTTATCTGAGCTAACCTAACTGTAGCCACTACCCAAACTACGCAGGATTAAGCTTTTTGCAATCTCAGCACGAAAAAGACCAGCAACGAAAAAACCAGATCGGTATCTATTTAAAGTCGCCAAAGGCGAAAGAGCACAGAATACACTGTGTAAAACGCATAATGCGAATCCATATAGGTGATAATTTAAATTAAATGTCAACATATTTATAATCCCACTCTTATTAAGCCTCAGGATAAAGACTGAAGAAGGGCAGCCGATAATCTCGGAGAAACACAAGGTCACCTGCACCATTGCTCCGGGTAGCACAGGAAGGACTCAATACTGTGGAGGGCGCCCTGGTACCCCACAGGCTCCGTTTGCGGTTAGGTTTTATTTAGACCCCCCTAACCATTCATTCCTAGGCACGGTACGCATCACACCATAAATTAATGGTCACCTGTGAGGTGGACTTTTACCACCGGAACAGGCACCCAACAAACATTTTAGTGGGATAAGAGTTGAACAAACCACTCTAAAGATTATTTCAGCTGAATAAACTGTCGTTTAGCTGCTAATGTTACTTGGGCAGTCCGTAGTGTGAATTCTTAGCCAGTTGAAACAACCGCTACCGACACTACGCGGCTATCTAGGCTGTTCGGGAAAAGGAGGTTAATATTGATGATTAACTCCTGACGTGCCCAAGCAGTGCTTAGAAACAACGATTTCTAAGATTAAAGTGTAGCACGATAGGGTTTGCAATCATCGGATTGATGTCCTTTCCCAGGATTCCGGAATCGGCTCTAGGATATTCTGGAAGTACTTGTAGATGGCTCTATTTTGCATACAATTACACTATTTGCATTGTATTTTTTTTTTTTGAAGATTGGTGTGTCGCATGATATAGTTTGTGCTGATCAAATTTTGGTCCCCAGCGAATGCCCCAGGAACCGGTTCCAGGGAATTCGGAACTGGCCAGAATGGTTTCAAATGAGTTGAAAGAATTGGAATATACTATTGGTTTATGATTCAGTTCCAAACACTGTAGTTTTGTATGATCGGTGCGAAATAATTATAAAAATATCTCAAATGACCTTCGGACAGACCCCACGGAACATCCGGATCCGACCGTCCGACTGAGGTTCCCAGTACAGGCCACAAAACTTGAATAGTGTTGTGGTGTTGTGTCAAAATTTCATTGAAATCGACTGAAAATTGGGAAAGTTAGAGTCAACAGATCACTAAAATTTTGTTGTAAAAATAGGTCAGGGACGCAACGGTGAACAGCATGAGTCTACTGATATGTACCGTATATCAAACAATCAATTATTACGCTGGTCGATCTTGTAGATTATCTTTACGGGAGTTCTTGGATGACTTAGAGCTCCCGTTATACTCACCAAGATTCGCAGTAAAATCTTAAAACATTTCTAAGCATGTACCAAATACAAAATTATTCAAAATGTATCAAATTATGCTCGTTGATTTGAAAAACTATATTTTGGAATGTCCGTCAGGACATTTGGAGCTTGTCCGGTGTGACGAGGTCAATCCTTTCTAATGACCTATTCCATTTATTATTTGAGGTCACAAACCTTTAAGGCCCAAACGCAATGATAGCGGAACCGGTCCACCAGGATGAATCCCACCATCTCGACTGACTCGTCGATGAATGAAAGGGAACCAACACTAAGTCGACAAGAATGTTGTAATTCATGCTGCCGAACCGGTTCCGCTTTCCGTTGCCGTTCCGCTATCATTGCGTTTGGGCCTTTAATTGTGCGCAAGGTGTGCGCGATGTTCGGCGTAGAAAACGATTCTTTTGATTGTATTGTTTTCGCTTCACTGTGAGCAGCGGTCAAAAAGAATTGTGCTTCCAAGTTTGGGCTGAATTTTGATGACGAGCAATGAATTTTAAAGGAAATTTATATATTTTATCATGCTGAAGGAATAGAGGGAGCTAAATTTGAAACTTTTGATGATTTTTATTATCACTGCGACGGTATATCGACATTTAAAGATAATCGCATACCACGGACTACCAGAACGCGATGCAGAACAGAGCTCTTGTATTCGTCAAATGAATTCTCGTATACCAGAACAAATATCACGTTTCTGTGATTTCTTTGAGCTATCAAATATCAGTTCAGCAGGCGTTACATATGATTCGTGGAGCTCAATTCCCGAATCCGTGGAGCCGCTTAGCAGAAGCGTAGCTAGGGAGGTGCGGTGGATGCGGTCTGCACCGGGCCCCGAGCTCCTAGGGGCCCCAAAATCGCATTGAAGATTTCTTATAGGATTTAAAGTTAGATATAGCTTGTAGGAAACTTACAATTTGTGAGATTCCGAAAAGAAATTATGCAGTATGCAAGTATAAGTTTTGGTGTACACAGAAAAAAATATTTAATTTTCAATGTGATGTAAACTGAAGTCTACTGTAAAAATAAATCAAAGTCGTGTGTTGTTACAGCATCATGTAAATTTAATAGTAGTTTACGGAACAAGTTGCAGAATGATGATTTTTACAGCACGAGTCGTAAATTTATCCTACGAGGCTTGCCGAGTAGGATAATTACGACGAGGCTGTAAAAATCGAGTTCTGCAACGAGTTACGTACAACATTTTTTGCAATTTCGTAGAAGACCACTTGAGGGTATCAGAAATTATATCGGAATGCATTAACCATTGTTTTACAATTTCTGAAAGAGTGTTGTGTTATGATTCATTACGCAACTCAAAACAGTTGCGTAATGAAAAAGCGTTGCGTAATGAATCATTACAGCACTGGTTTCAGTTAGGTAATGACTATTCCCGCACTGCATACTTCAGTGCAGGAAAGTAGGCCGTTTCATGACAGATTGACGTGATGAAAAACAGCCTATTACGATGAGAAATTGCAAAAATGAATATACATTCAATTTTCAACTAGAAATGGTTGTAAATTACATGATCGTGTAAATTTAAAGTTAATTCGATTGAAAAATAATTGATTGGTCGTTGAAATTTAGGTTTATTTTGATGCTCCAAATATGTGCATGAAAATAAACTTAAATTTACAACATGTTTTTAGCTGTGTAGACTTGGATCAACGATGTACAGGAGCCCCTTGATTATCCCTCATTCCTCATGTTTTAGAGCTCGATTCAAGGTGAGCCGATGACCCCGGGGACCGTGGCTCTAGGCCCCATATTTCAGGACCTTCACAAATATTTGTTTTGTAAGTTATTTTCCTTGTCGATTGAACAGATTGCACGCATGAGACAACTGAGTCTTCTAATAGCTAAACGCGGCCCTGTGGTAGATACTTAAGTAGGCTCAGATACCAATTTTTAAGATTACGGCTTTGAGTTCATAAAACTTCATATCTATATAACACTTCATAAATCTGTAGCCTCGGTGTGCTTTTAACTCGTACACATTTTCTTAGTATCTGAACCATTCTCATTGTTATTTGTTTTAAAAATAGTACAGAGACCTTCTACAAAGTATATTCATATTCATAAGATAAATCCTAGAGACGAACACTTTTAAGATTTCAACATTTAAGGTATTTTCAAAATCATGAATTTTGTTGAATGAGTAAAAATCTCGATTTTGTGTTAACTAATTAAGTCGATGATAATATTAATTTTAATTTATGTTCGACACTTCAAAGCTTGGAATATATTTTGGGTACAAACATAGATATAAAGAAATTTATTTATAAAAAAGTTGATTTTAATCATTTTAGTTTTATTTTTTTTAATTTGAACAGCAACTGTGAATCGAAATCCCTTCAGGTATTATATTTTAAATTATTCAAAAATACCTACCAGAAATCATCGAAATTTATTCTCAAGTGACCTTAAATAACCCATCAGGTAATTTATATGAAGATTTTACCAACATTGTTTTATGAGGCATATCCAAAATAAAATAATATATTTCCATGAATTCGTTTTGGAATTCTTTCAGGATTTTTTGCAGAAATTCTAAATGGATTCCTTCAGAATCAACATTTGCAACATTTTCCAGCGCTTCCATGTTGAAACTTTGTAGTATATTCTTTACAATGACACCAGGATTTTTTTCAGTTAAAAAAAATTGCTGTCTCTAAAACCACTTTAATAATGCTAGTTATATCCTTTCTGGCGTTCCTGTCTCTATAGGTCAATATAATAAGGGACTTTTAAAGACATTGCCACAAAGATTCCTAAAATTTCTACCCGGATTTTTTCAAGGATTCTTCAAGAATTTTACAGGAATCATGTTAGGAATTTATCAAGGTTTCAACCCAGAATTGTGTGTGTGTGTGTGTGTGATACAATCCACCTCCCACTGGCCGGCAGTGCTTTTATGGAAGAAAATTGTATGCATGTATTTAATGATACCCTTCGATATCTTTATATCTGCAGACAATTTTAGCCCAGGAGATGAAAGGTGATAGCTCTACTGAAATTCCAACGACCCATTTCAAGAATGGCAGTAAATACACACACATTCTGAGGTCATTTTTATTTACAGTAAGCCCCGCATAAAAACATCCAGATATCAAATGGATATATGCAATGTTTTTACACTTCCCGAATCGAAAATTATATTTTCGACCCTGGCACGTATTTAGTTTGAATTGGTAATAAGTGAGTAAAGTAAACAATAATAAAGAACGATTTTACCAGGATGTGAAGCAGTTTTTCTCCGTCGCTGCACTGGGGTTTCCGTAAAACACTATACACATTTTCACTGCACTCCACGCGTAACACGTTCGATCCTGACCGCATCACCCGCCCCGCAGGAGCAAGCGTCGCAGTCAAAGGAACACACACTACTGCAAAACAGGGGAAAAAATTCTCCGGCAACGAAAATACGCGCGAATCCGTCAGAAAAATCAATCGGACGACGCAAAACCGAACTGTCCTGCTTGGGCTTCACGAAGCACTACCCAGCAAGGCGCTCCAAAACAGGGAAAAAAAAAATCCAGCAACGAAAATACGCGCGAATCCGTCAGAAAAATCAATCGGACGACGCAAAACCGAACTGTCCTGCTTGGGCTTCACGAAGCACTACCCAGCAAGGCGCTCCAAAACAGGGGAAAAAATTCTCCGGCAACGAAAATACGCGCGAATCCGTCAGAAAAATCAATCGGACGACGCAAAACCGAACTGTCCTGCTTGGGCTTCACGAAGCACTACCAGGTTTCAACCCAGAATTCCACTTTCAGAGGACAATGCGCAGAGGTCTTTTCAATTCCACTGAAAAGACCTCTGCGCATTGTCCTCTGAAAATCACTGACGTCTTCCACGAATTATTTTACTTATTTCAAGTATACTCCTTAACATTTCTGGTATTCATTGTTTGAATTGCTCAGATAATTGTAAATCCTTTTAGATTCGTCCTTCATATTTTCCAGAGAGCCCTGCTTTGATTCGTTCATTGATACAAAGAGTTCTCAAAGCAGTAATCTCACCCGGGGCCCAGATAGCCGTAACGGTAAACGCGCAGCTATTCAGCCAGACCAAGCTGAGGGTCGTGGGTTCGAATCCCACCGGTCGAGGATCTTTTCGAGTTGGAAATTTTCTCGACTTCCCAGGGCATAAAGTATCTTCGTACCTGCCACACGATATACGCATGCAAAAATGGTCATTGGCACAGTAAGCTCTCAGTTAATAACTTTGGAAGTGCTCATAAGAACACTAAGCTGAGAAGCAGGCTCTGTCCCAGTGGGGACGTAACGCCAGAAAGAAAGAGAAGAAGAAGCACCCAAAACTTTTTACCGATTCTATCAGTTTTTTTTTTCAAGAATTCTTTTAAACATTCTCGCAAGATTTCTATAGGGCTGCTTTAAAAAAAATATAAAAAATTTCAAGAATTTTAAGTACTTTGAAAGAGTTCCAGGTAAATATGTTTACTTCAGAAGAATCGCTGCTTGTTTTTTTAATGTATATTTCAAAACTTTCTCTGAAGATACCTCTATGAGTTTCGCTAGGAATTCATCATATAATAATATTTTTAATAAAATCAAACATTGTATCTTGATTGCATCCTAGATCTGCATCAAAAATAAAAAAAAAATCAGTTATTGGCGCAGTACTAGAATTTCAGGAATTTGTTCATAGATTTCACCAGATATTTTCCTATGAATTATTCCAAGAATAATCATGGAATAATCATGAGCATACTACTAAAGTTCAACATAACGACAGTTTTCCAAGAATACCTTTAGAGATCCTTTTAAACAGAAACAAATGTTGAACGTTTTTGAAAACAAAGTTTAAGGTACGGCATATTTTGCAAACCTCTATTTGAGGGGCCTCCAAATCTACCTCCGCACCGGGCCCCCAAAACTCTAGCTACGCCACTACCACTTAGTTCATGGCGTATTTTCGTAAAGCAAAGGGACGATCGCAACAAGCCGTGCGAGCGGGCGACTTCGTTTGGAATTTTCTATCACGTTTGTTTCGGTTCCGCGCTTTCTATTCAGCTGGCGAAAAATCGAATCGGCTGATGGTGCAACCCCACTTATTTTGATTTTGAAAATATCAAATTTGTTGGTCGGCACTACGTCAACCAGATTTTTTGTTTATTTGTGATTTGTGTGCTTTCAAGGTCTTCGGGCAATGCAATGCTGTGTGGAAGCGAAAAGTTTTTTTATGGATAAAAATTCCAAAAACCATGTTTTTAAGAAGTATTCCGACACATGCTGCATCGTGTAGGTAACGTATTTTGTACATATGATTTAGTGAAGTAGTCAAGAAAGAAACTGATTATGTCTCGAACAAATCGAATCTTTCGAAAAAGTGAATAGTCAGGAGCGAGTATTTTGTGATTGCAGAAGAGCGACGGATTGCAGAGTAGTTTTGAAAAATAAATGGAGTTTGTTCTGAGCGCATGATCACAATGCGTAAATATTAAACATTAGTGGTCCCGGCGAACGTTGTCTTGCTATTAAGTAGACTGTTGAGAAACACTATTCAATGTCCCGTATAAAAAGAAAGTTCAGTCACTCTCGTTTTTTCCTACTTTACTGTTCAATATCTTGTACTTTTTATAGACACAAACACACTTTAGGAACATAACCATGGAAGAATTTTCAATGATTGATAACCCGTTTTCGTGAGAGGTCGGTGAGTTCTCTGCATTTTTCTTAAGTAGGTGTTCAATCAATCAAACTTTCCCATTCCCCAGCTTTCGCGAGGATGTGGCCAGAACAGCTCCCGATTATTGGAGGATGCGTCAATCTTGTCTAAGAGTTAGAACTAGTTCCCAATTCCTGACTTTGGTAATGGACGGGAATTAGGCATTCCTTATACAATGGTCTAGGTCTGTACCACCTACAAATTTGTAATCAATGCTTAATGCTAATGCCAATAAGGGGTCGTCCATAAATGACGTAGCTTTTTAAGGGGGAGGGGGGGATTCACGAATTTGTGACGATGTGTGACGAGGGGGAGGGAGGGGTCCTAGCTAGTGGACGTAGCATTTTGGATCACGCCGCTAAAATAAGAGGCGCTGAAAAAAATGTCACTAATTTTTTTTTATCAAACTTTTTTTTTTCATTGTTTGACTTATAAAGTTGGGTTATAAAATGATGATTCAGCTTCAAAACATTCATATGACATGATTGAAAAACTTGTAACCAAATTTTAGATTTTCTGTAGTGCAATATATTCATGTAATAATAAATTAATTTATAAATAAATAAATTAAGAGATAAATAAATTAATTAAATTAACGACTTGGAAAACATTGTTTTAGTTTTATTCATATATTCTATTAGAGCTTATTTCTTAAAAAAAAGTTCGTTTTGGCAAATATTACATTCAAACAAGATATTCATTCCGTGAATTATGCTCTCAAGGTTGCAAAAGATCTGCACCCAATCAACTCATCGATTTGTTTTGATATATCAATGATCTTGATGGAATAGCCTGAATAAAACTTGATGGAAAAGCCTGGACAACAGATTCGAGTTTTATCGAAATTGTTCTATCGTTCAATTTTCTTAATAACTCGGTAATTTGAAGAAAGATTATTTTTAGTATTTAATTGTATTGTTATAGGTTGTGTAAGATTATTTCAGTATGGGGAACGATAATGAAGTTAAGCTGAAATATCAATAAAGTTGAATAACTTGTACAATAATCGCTTAGATTTTCTGAACATTCCAAATATTACAAGTGTAATCTTTTCTACATCTGGCAACTGATTGTTAAATGGATTTGAATTTGGATAATAATGACGAATATCAATTTCAAATCAAATATATCTTATCTTGACCATTTTCATTGAAATCTGATTCCTAACAACGAATGATTAAAAAACAATCCTCTAATATAACTAAATTTCTTTTAAACATATTAGAAAATCTATTGTACACCAACTCGTTACTGTTAGCTTCATCAATCCAACCAAAGATTTTTCCTTTTTTTCTATATTTTCAGTTGTAAACTAATTGTTCATGGTAACAACAGCAAAAGTAATACAATTTAGCCAACAACTTAAATAGGAAAGTTCATTTAAAACTGTTTTCCAAATTACTTTTGAGCGCTACTGCAAATCAAACATTTATTCGTTAGATTATCCTTACGTTTCAGTCAGTAATTAATAGCAAAATTTGTATTGAACTTTTGAATTCCAATTTTTTGTTTTAACCCAATTGCTAAGGAAAACAAATAAAAAAATTGGTGGGGGGGGGGGTTGCTTGAAATGCTACGTATTTTCCAAGGGGGGGTATCAGCATTTGTGACGAAATGCTACGAGGGGGGAGGGGGGTGTAGAAAATCAGTGAAAAAATGCTACGTCATTTATGGACGGCCCCTAATGTATTTTCGTAAAGCGAAAATCAGCTTCTTCCAGATATCATGACTGTTAGTGCTCATTTTAGGAACGATTTTATTTGCGTGTAGGTATGCAATCCTGAGTAAAAATTACACACAAAATAGTTTACTAATCGATTTTCTAATTTGAAACAGTACCATTCGAAAAACAAAATTGGAGTCGATATAAAACCCTTTCAGAGCAGCTACTAACACTCTATAAGCGTAACTTCAACTCTAGAATTGCTCGCTAGGGGGCGGAATCCGCATTTGCCAACGACGAGTACGACGACAGTCAACCACCAGCAAAGTGCGTGCGATTGCGAGGCGTGAACCCTTACCGAGGCAAATGGGACAATCAAAAATCCACCACGGCGTGAACATATTCGGATCGTCATTCAATTTGTTCGAGATTAGAATCTTTCGACAGTCTTTCGGTTGGGGTGTGGTGTTTGCTATGCGAGGAATTCCAGATTGTTTGAGTACTTCGACCCCCGTCCCCCCTTCCCCTCGCAGTCGCGTATGATGAGTGGGCAGAATTAATTCCGAACGGTGCAAAGTTGGTTTATTGGTTTGTCGAGGCCGGGTTGGGTTAGATTGGAATCGCCAGAGTGGTAGATCGTGAAACACTTTTCGTTTGTTCGGTTCTGTACTTAGCTCAGCTGATCTATTGAGCTGGGTTGATTGAAAAATAAAAATGAATGCGTTTATTACCATTATTCTGTTGGTGACCATCCAGTGGGAGTGTAATGAATTTATTTTTCAATTATCACTTTGCTTTTGATTTAATTTGAATGAGCTTTTGTGTGGCGGTAAAAATGTTTTCATTCATCATGTGTATTCTGATTAAATGTGGTGTCATCTGTCGTCTAACGGAAAGACTTTAAAAATTTAAATTGAAAAACTAGTTGAACTGAAACTTGTAATTACTCTAGACGACAAAAACAGTACTTGTTATAAAAATTCTGAGGACAGTTCCAAAATTAGCGAGCCAAATGTATTTAATCCATTGTAAATGAAGAAGGTGCGTTAACCAGTGTAGCTTAGTATAATCTACTCGTCCAATCTTTGAATGCTCCTCTTGCAGTCGATTCTCGTGAGGTCAATTCTCACCGATCGGGGCGCGAACTTCCAGACTCAAACTTGAACCAGCGAAAAAAGAGCTTCAAACATATTTTCCACAGATCAACGACCATGTGATAATTCGATCGAGCGAAAATTCGATCAAGATACCGGTACAATCTGCACTCGAAAAAGAAAAACGCGCAAAAATAACCTGCATCTCGAGCCGAAACACATAAATAATCTCTCACAGAAATTTGAACAACAATTCGCGAGATGATCGCCCGCCTTTTTTTCGGTGTGCGTGTATGAGAGTTGACTGAGGTCGGTTCCGTTTGATAATCTCTCGTTGCACTCTCATACTGTTCGCGGGTCCAAAGGGCCCTGCAAATGTGCACTGCGAAAGAACCAGAATAATAACACCCTTGAAGCAATGCCACGAATCTTCGCTCTGAACCATTCTCGGATCGTGCCCACTGCGCAGTAATCGAATTATTTAATCAATTTTAATTTCAAAATAATAAACCATAATTCATAGGAAAATAATACATTTTTTACAAGGTGTTAATATCAACACATTATTGTGGTTGCTTTCGTCCGAGTTTTCCTTCGATCCAATCGATCTTCTTGGCGGAGGATACGGGCCGGCATGCAAGCGTGAATTATAATGTAGTGCAGGATCGCCCTTTCGCGCGCGCCCTTCGTCTTCGTCGTCGTTTGTCGTCATCATCAGTCCCATCGTGGCATGACCATCACCATCATCATCGTCATCACTTCTTCTGGTTGGACCATCACTCGCCCGAACTACACTGTTGGCCGGCCGATGCACATTCCGGTGATTTTGAGATCCGTTGATTCGTGGACTTGGCATTTGCCATTTGTGGTGTACGACTATGTGCATGCTTATGCACGACAGGGTTGCAGTCATGGTACATTTCGAGCCACAAAGGATGGTCAGGTTGTGGGTCGATTGGTGAGCTCGTTTCATACTATTTTACTATTCTCTCGTTTGCAAAGGAGGCGCTATTGATATTTTTTCTTTAGGTTCTTGGAGGATGGAAGGAAATGTAGTAAGTAAGCTGTTGAATTCACGAGCGCTATTCTAAATTCAAGACAAATGCTTTTCTAAATTCAGTATTCTCTGTTTCATTGACAACGAAACGGACCGCCAACTTTCAAACACACCAACAAAGTCTTCGCCAGCAAACGAATCAAAGAAGGTGATTTTCCGATGGGTTGGTAAGACTGGTGAAACGTCAAAGTCGCATAGGCTACTTGACTGGCGACGGTTTCACCAACGACGATTACAAACCGTCGCGAGCCTCATAAGAAGCAAATCTATATAAATAAAATTGGAATGGTGTTTGTATGTCACGAAATCGCTTACGAACGGATCAACGGATTTGAATGATTCTTTCTCAGTTTTGTTCGTCAAAGGTTCCGACGTGTTTGTGTGCATATAAATCCTAGGGTATTCACCGTGAAAGTTGAAAAAACGAGCGCGAACGAAACTGTCATTTGATATGAGACGATCAAAAGCGTTTTTCAACAGCCTACTTGATGGCAAGATGAAGTTTGCCGGGACCACTAGTTTACAATATTATATGTACGATTCATTGATTGTGTTGCTTTCATCTGCGGGAGCCAGCGATGGAATCGAGATCACATTCGTTCGGCATTGCAATGCATTTGTCGAGCAATATCGTGTATCAGGTTAAACTTGAGGTCTCAGTAAAGTGTTACTCGTAAAAACATGTACTTCAAACTTTATGTATGGTACCTCAATGTTATTGAGCTTTAATAACACTTAAGTTCCGAATGGGAGGGTTTTTTTTCGGATTCCATAATTCGAATCACATTTAATAGGGTGATGTGCTAGTATCCATCGTATTGAGCATTGATCAGTGAGAGCTGCAATTTTCCCAGTATTGCAGTGAATGATGCTGATACAAACCGATGTCAAACAATTCTTTCTCAAAACGGCTTTAGCATTGTACAATAACATTTTGATAAATCTTAATCTGTTTTTGGAAATAATGCAAAGAAAATGCATCTTATCGTATTCTCAATCCGTCGTTTCGTTTTCAACTCCGTCGCAATCAGTTTTCAGATTCGTCCCACAACTTACGGCTTACTGTGATGTATTGAGTGGTTAAAACACAATATATCAACGCTATAATAAAATGTTTTACTAGAATATATAGATCTACGGGCATCTCCCTCCATTCCTTCAGCATGATGGAATATACTAATTTCCTTTAAAATTCATTGTTCTTCAAAATTCAGCCCAAACATATGAATACAATTCCTTTTGACCGTACATTTATGGCATTTGCTCACAGTACAGCGAAAACAACACAATCAAAGGAACCGTATTTTTACGTCGAGCGTCGCGCACACATTGATGCGCACAAGCTTTTTTTTCTCAGTACGACGGATTGAACTTTGTATACATTCTCAATTATTCGCACCGGTTGAGGAAATTTCGTAAAGTTTGGTGATTAATTGAAGTTTTACGGCGTGTGATTTGAATTCTTCAGTGAAGAAGTACGAAGGTTTTCCATAGTGAAAATAAGTGCCCGGCGAAGTAAGTCACCTACGGTGGCGGGAAGAAACTTGTGTTCGAAAGTGGCGTGATGTCGATCGCTAAGCATTTCTCTCAAATCGTGTTCGTCCATGCGATTTCGGTAAAAAATTGAAAAGTGGATAATTGAACTGAAGTTATTAATCGAAATACAGTAGTTTCATTGCATTTTTGGTGTACAGGTGGACGAATCATAAAAGCTTTCACAAAATTACATTCGGAAAATGAATCTATGTTGCAGGTAAGTTGGAATACCAGCCGTAGTGGAACATTTTAAGTTTGATACGACGAATAGTAGCTCTTACGACGAAGTAGAACGAAACCCTAGATAAGATTGTTCAGCTTTTCCGTGATTCTTGTTCCTGACAAAACCTCACTTTTGCTTCATTTTACGGCTACTTTGATTCAAATTCCAGACAGCTCATGAAATGCATTTAAGGTGAAAATAAATCGAAGGCAAACCTCAAATTTTCAAGAGCATGAATCTGGAGAACCAAACATCCGTTTATGCTGAAAACTTTATCGATTGGTCACTAGCTGGTGGTGACCAATCGATTAAGTTTTCAGTTAAAACGGGTGTTTGCTTCTCCAGATTTGTGCTCTTGAAAATTTGAGGTTTGGCTTCGATTTATCTTCACCTTAAAGTGCCTAAAGTTAGAATAAAAAGTGCACTGTTGTTGGATGCTTTCCTCGTGAGATTTGTGCTTTTGAAGTTTTAGTGCAATCTAAGAAGTTGATTCCAAACTGTTTCACCTTAACTCACCAAGCCGTTAGCTGAAATATCAAAACTAATTGGTGGAAGCCCATTGATTATGTAAGGGTTCCTGGGGGACGGGTTTTATTGAGATTTCTTTCGCCATACAGTTAAATTTCTATTTTCATGCAAAAAATCGTAATATGGGAGAAACGACCCTTTCGCATATCCAAACTCAGTGTTATTTTGTGGAAGTGTTAGTTATAATAATGAGAGCACCTGTGGAGACTATCTGACATCAACGCGCTGCTTTTGGCGATAACCAATCGCGTGACAAATGGAATCATTTGCGTAGATAGGATTTGGTGAGTTTGTTCCAAATACAGTACTTATAATCAAATAAACTGAGGGTAATGCAGAAAGTAAAGTCAATTTGTTTTCTCGATTCAGAGAGCGAGTAATGGTGCTTGAAGCAAAGCTCTTTGGCTAGGGCATAAGGTGGAAATACCTGTGCCCCATCCCTGGAAGACATATGTATGGAATGAATAGAAATATAGTTGGGACCGAAATCCGTACACTTCATACAAATAGTAGGCGTTTTGTATGAAGTGGACGGATTTAGATTAATTTCTTAGGTGTACGGATTTCGATCCCTCCGTAACCACGCAACGCAATAATGAGAGCATCTGTACTGCCACATTTAGATTTTGTGTTGTGATTTACTTTTCGAATAGTTATCTGAAATAGGAAACCAAGAGTTCCAGCTCGGTATAATTCACCGCGGTGTACGGTTGAGTGGATACTCGACTACGGGATAAAAACCCTCGTTGTTCGTATTCGTCTTTTTGTGGCGTATAGTAATCTGCGTATCTTTCGCAATGGAAATTTTGTTTATGTGCAGCTGGAACACCGTCATAGCTGGAACATGAACATTTCATAAATTCCATTCATTTCCTGTTTCAATATTCAAAGGCGCTAATGTTGTACAAAATTTATCATTTAACCCTTGCTGGTCCCATGCGTCAACTTAGGACTCAAATGTTTATTATTACGGAATCATTTTAAGAACGCTATTACGGATCACTCACATCGCGCTTGACCTTCTTCTTATCTTTTCCCTTTCCCAAATTTTCGATCCTACTTCATGGATCGAAAATTTGGGAAAGGGAAAAGATAAGAAGAAGGTCAAGCGCGATGTGAGTGATCCGTAATAGCGTTCTTAAAATGATTCCGTAATAATAAACATTTGAGTCCTAAGTTGACGCATGGGACCAGCAAGGGTTAAATGATAAATTTTGTACAACATTAGCGCCTTTGAATATTGAAACAGGAAATGAATGGAATTTATGAAATGTTCATGTTCCAGCTATGACGGTGTTCCAGCTGCACATAAACAAAATTTCCATTGCGAAAGATAAGACATTCTTTGATGCTCACTCATCCAACGTTGAAATGTCCTTCATGTTTCCTCTGTTGGGCAATAAATCCATTGATGTTTAGGACATACACTGTTTTCCAGTCATTTAAAAAGGCCCTTACGCACCATAAACACTCTGAGAGCTATTATCCACAGGGCTATTAAAAGTGATATTTCCAAGAGTCTCTACGGATACTTGTTTACAATTTTCAGAGTTCTTCACAGAGATCTTCAGAGGAGTCTTAACTTGAGTCGAGACTCGCGGAGACGGTCTTCTTTTTCTGCGATTGCTGAGTTTTTTCTTATTGCACTCAGTGCAATACATCAATCTTGCGCAAGCCGTTCAAGCTCTCACATGACCATCCCACCAAAAAACTATTGCGTTTGCATCACACCGGAGCATGAACGGTATTTTGAGTGAAATTTCATGCCAGCAAACGTAAACAAGTCTTGTGTTTAGATTTTTCAGCATTTTAGCAAAAACTGCCCCGCTGACTGAGGTCTTCAATAAAAGTTTATATTGAATACAATACTTTTCACTTTTTCAGCCATAAAAACGAAGGGCTGCATTTGACGTTTCGTGACAGCGGAATCTGGGCTGTATATGACGTTGAAATGTTTCCTCTTTGCGAGTCTCTCTCAGGTCTTAACTAGAGTCTAATCAATAATCTTCACAATGTTTTAGATAGAGCTTCCCTCAGAAGGTTTTACAGAGGTATTTTCATAGGCTACTGAGAGGATTCCGAGGAGATCTCCACCAGTGGTGGAAAAATTCGCATCACGAAGCACCTCATAAGTGTAAACCAAAGCAAAACAAACATAACAGACTCGCGAAAAGGATTAACCTGCGTGTAATTTCGCACCCGCCTGCTCGGAAGAACATATCAAAAAAAAAAAATCGAAAGGCAATTTCCTTGACTAGCGTTTTATACAAAAAACGCAACAGAAGAGGTTGATGTGACTCAGTTATTGATTAAAGAGAAAGTAAACAAAGAAAGCCTCTCAATGTTAGATAAGTCCTTTTGAAAAGTTGCGCGAGAAAAAGCCAAAAGTTCACGAGCAGTTACTCACGAGTAACCGCAAAATGTTTGATTTATTGTGGTTTTGACAAAAAAAAAAATCAACGTGTCGTACATACTTTTGTTCTTTTGACTTTTACTGTGCGCCGTGTGTTGGTGCTGTCTCGCTCTCTCTTACAAGAAACTTGAAAACAGTGTGCATAGTAGAAGTCAAACGTTTTATAGCATGCATAGGCTCATTGTATTCAGCTTGATATGCTGGCTATAAAACTGCGAGGGGCGATTTTGACATTTCTTGCTTACACATTTTATAGCATGATCTAAGTAGGCATTGTCTATAAATTGTTGATCGAGCTGTCAATAATTTTCACTGTATATGTTTTATAGTTTACTTGTTGTGTTCCAAATAAACTAAATTATATATTAGTTATAACTGATAACCATACTAATTTTCGTATCAACTGCAACTGCAAAACTTAAATTAAATTCAAGTTTATATTTTTTGCTAATCAATAATGGCAACGGATAATTTGTGCGCTGGTGCTTATATAAATGTGCATGCACTTTTTCCATATGGGACAGTTACGTCTTTATGGGCAGTTTAGGTACCAGACATCGAACGATCTTTAAATCTACAACTGAGAGTTACTACGAAAAACTAGAAGGAATTGAAGCTTAATAAACACAAATGCGAAATAAAGGTTTTATTGTGCATACCATTGTTGACTCAAGTATTTGGAACAAAGTCTAGGCAGCCACGGCCGAGCTATGTTTGGACCGTGGATCACGATAACGTTTTGGAAAGGATATGATATGATGTCTAGCCAATAGTCCAATATACAATGAGCTCCAATGTGTTTGTCTTTCTTAACAAACATAATGGCCAGATCTTCCTCACCCATTAATGCTGATTATCTCTACATGGTGCGCATCGTACTACGTCTGACAACAGCCTTTTTGACCATTATATTAGAGAGATGTCTATAGTATGCGTTGTAGAAATGGTATCAAATGTACAAAACATTTTCTACGTCTAGATCTCACATATGAAATACGCAATGCATGACCAACATGGTAAAACTTTAAATTATTATTTTCGGTTTGGGTTTACCGTCGTACTGTTCATGTTGAAATATGGGACGATAATCGAGAGTACATAGTCGTCCGCATCTTAAGGTGTCTTATTTATTAAAAAGTTCTTGATTTTGCACACAATGATGGTATGGTATTTAAGTAAAAAAAGAATTCACAATAATATTGGTACCATTGTTTTAACCACATCGGAAGAATAGTCGCAACATTTATATAATCAGTACTCATCGTCCAGACCCAATTGAAACCAATTTTTCTACGGATAAGCTTTCACCAAACTTAAAAAAAAAAAAACATTTTTAAAATACTTAGGACATAGAAAAACAAAATTTAATTTTTTTTAAACCGATCTAACACCAAAACGAAAATATTGGAAGTTACCTTGTCAACATAGAAACCATCAGAAATCGCAAAGGCTTCGACCTAGCTATAAAAGTTATAGCGTAGGCAAGAAATGTCAGAAAGGGGTAAATCAAAGCAGCTAGGGTACAAACTAGATATCCATCAAATCGACAGTAAACTACCAGTGTTTTGTCAAAAAGATAAGTTTTTTTTCAAAAGCGCAATTTACTCTGCATAGCTCTGAACATGTTCACGTGTCACTTCAGCTTTGTTTACTCGCGAGTACGTACGATGCGAGTAAATCAGCACTCTGATGATCGTGCGCCATGTTCTCTTGATGTCTCTACAGATACATCTGCCAAAATTTCCACAAATGTCTCGACAAAAGTCTAAACAGAAATATTCATAGCAATGTCTGTAGAAGTCTTTACAGAGGCATTTATATAATTCTGTTCAGTTCAAATCATCAAAGAGTTCTTCACGAGAGTCTCCATAGACGCTCAAATTAAGTCTTCACAGACTTTGTCAATACAAACAATATTGTCAAAAATCTCAGAAAGAATCTGCAAAGTACTGCTAAATAAGAACGACAATTTTCTCGTCAAATTTGACAGCAGAGCGTTTTTGAGTCACTTAAGTGCTATACCCATAAGGACCTTCCTTAGCCAAGTGGTTACACGGGTAGAAATCAGAATCCAAAAACAAGATTATGACTCATGATATCATGATTCCAGTGTGTTTTCATCTTATGAAAATACACCATGATTTGGACTCATGATATCATGAGTCAGATAGCCGTAACGCAACACACTGGATGTTACGCTTCTAAAGAATCATGATTATAACTCCAGGAACCATGATTAGTGATCCTGATATTATGACCTAACCAATTTATGAATTTCATGATTTGTAAATCATGATTTGGGGATCAGATTTTTATCCGTGTAGAGTCTGGGGCTACATAATGAAGTCATCTTCTTCTTCTTCTGGGCATTACGTCCTCACTGGGACAGAGCCTGCTTCTCAGCTTAGTGTTCTTATGAGCACTACCACTGTTATTAACTGAGAGCTTTCTTTGCCAAAGTTGCCATTTTTCGCATTCGTATATTGTGTGGCAGGTACGATCATACTCTACACCCAGGGAAGTCCATTGCGAAAATATGCTGAACCAATCGGGAATCGAACCCGGACACCATCAGCATGGCTGTGCTTTGTTGCAGCGGAGTCTAACCACTCGGCTAAGGAAGCAAAGCCATGCTGATGTTAATAATAATGGAAGTGCTCTTGGAATATTAAGCTCAGGAGAAAGCTCTACCCCGATAAGTATAGATAAAACACCAATAAGAAGATCAAAAAGAAAAAGAAAAATTGTTAAGAAAGGCCCTATATGATACAAATGTTCTTCCAAAATCCTATATAAATATTCCTAACTAAGTCACATCAAAAATTCAAAACACTACAACCCTGGTTCGTTTCAGCAACGACTATGAATAAATCAAAGAAATAACGAGCTCTTCCGCGAAAATCTGCCTTCATTTGCCACGTCCGTCTCTCTTGTTCACCACTAATCCAATCGAATCCAAAAAAAGCATCCAGGAATTGCCGTTCAATACCGGATTGCACCAACCAGGGGAAAAAAGTGCAACCCGTCGTCGTCGTCGTCATCGGTTCAAAAGGTTACTCGCAAACTGCAACTCGACCGTTGTTCGATTCCGCACCACCACCTTCAGGCAACGGGCCAATCCAGCCTGTTCCGAGTTAAACACCGACATGTGTTAACCTCTTGGCCGTCTGAACCTCCGTATGGGCACAAGCCGAGATGCAACTAGTCCCTCAGCGCACTTGGTTTGGATTTCGAAGCCCCGTTGAAGGTGAGAAAAATGCCATTAAACAGTGAATGTGAAGTGTTGGAATGATGGAAACTCCTACAATTTCGCTATAGGAGATGATAAGGAGCACGGGCTTTCCTAGCTTGAGGGGCATGAGTTCGTGATTTACTAAGATCGCTACAGCTGTTGATTGATGAAACTCAGAAACTGTTTTCAGGATGAAAACACGCACGAATGCGATTTGAACAAACGACTGCAAACTACAGTTTAGAATGAGGTCATTATTATTATTGGCTTCCTGTCCGTTGTTTCTCTTCGTTTTGAATAAGGTAATGCCACTAATTCAAAACTATTCCAAACGACAGAATCAACATTAGGATGTAGCAACAAGCCAGTAGCAGAGGAGTAGTAGAACCAACCTGATAGATGATACAACACCGGCGAACGACTCCCGGCCACAGAAATACGCCGAAAACACAGACAGACGGTAAACAACAAGAACAATATCTCTTTGGAAAACAATGTTGTAATTATCACGAAATTTCAATCAAGAATTTGTAGGAATAAGAGATCGAAATTAGCTGATAGGCTGGTCCGGACGGAGGCCCACCATCGTATCATCGCACACCACCGTTCTGTGTTCGTTGTCGTTCGCTCTCTTTCTGGTTCTCGGTTCAGAGTTGGATGAAGGGGTGCGTTCAAACCAGAGCGACGGATTGGCAGAAATTTAAGGTATTTCTAGGTAAGATGACTGTTTCAAGGACCATTTATTTTCGATTATTTTCATAGCGGATTCGTTCACGACCACGTTTTTAAGTGAATCTTCATGAGTACACTTTTCGAAGCATAATTATAATGATTGTATGAATTGAGAAATGTGCATAGGTGGGCTGCAATATGTGTGATACTGAATGAACATTGTCATAGATCTTGTCTTCCAACCCTGTTATGATGGCTGACAATCAAAAGCCTGTTGAAAGAACTCCGAGAATGTAGCATCGGATCGGACATCAAACGATCTAGTAGGCATGGAACTTCGACGCCCCACTCCTATGGACCTATGCACGAGTTCACTATTTGACGTTTTAGCGGTGCCGTGTTATTTATGTGACCATGGAAACCAGTGAATTCGGCACCGCTCAAACGTCAAATTAGTGAACTCGTGCATCGGTCCATAGTAGCGTCGGATGACCTGCACTTTTTGTACAAAAACATTTTTTACTGATTAACGAAATTTTTAGCCTTGGTCTAGTTTATCTCGGGACCAACGGCTTTTCATCCCTTCCGAAAGAAGTAGACACCAAAACTTTTAAGTCATATCTCGGGGATGGGATCCGAACCCAGATCCTCGGCGTGAGAGGCATCAATTCTACAATAAAACATTGCTGAGAGGAAGTTTATGTAATTATTATCCCTCCTGTGAGAATCCGTGATTAACCAGAATCGCAAAAAGAATCATCTCGGGAATAATTAACCGCCTTCAATATACAATTTTAGAATTCCAAGCATTATAAAATCAAAATCGGAACCACACACGTCCCTACGGTCATCGAGGAATAGAAGCAATGTAAGTTTGACATCCATTGCTACTAAGGACCGAGTATACCTCTGCATCTCCAAGGTTGTCACGGGAAGAAGTTTTTGTCAGTGGGAAAGATTCAAATATTACTCAATTTCCACGACACTGATTGTATGATATGCTTGCCCATAGTCTAATCAATCAATTGACAATGGAAAACCGAAGAAATTCTACGCTTTTAGTTCAGAAATTTGAAAAAAAGTTTTTGTTTACATTTGAATAATTTCTGACGGCTCCAATTTCTGTGTATAACGTGTTGTAACGGATGCATGGATGGACCGATTAAATTAAATTGATTTCAGATAAAATAAACATATTTTCTATGTACCGTAAAACGGGGTAACTTTGATAGTTTTTTCGAAGAAAACTTCAATATTTGTGCACGCTGTTTCAAAGATTTACTATTTATATTTTTAAAACAAGTACTGACATCCTAGCTATCGATTACACTTGATAGATTTCTAAAAGATTTATTCTGGAAGGATATATAATTTTTCATATAATCGAAAGTCGGTTTTCTGTTTTGGGGTAACTTTGATAATAGAGTATAAATCGAACAAGATTGAATGAATCACCGAACATTTATAGGGTGTTGCATACCTCTAGGCGTTTAACGCTATATGGAAATTTCTGACTTAGATTACAAAAATGGTCCCAGTTTGTAAAAATGGTTTTCGCTAAGAGATTTGAGACCGAATTCATGTTCTACTACAACTAGGCTGACATGGGTAAGTGACGAATTCATTATGACTTTATCAAATAGTGGTCGTAGAACAGATTGTTTGTAAGCGTTGCAAAAATGCTAAAATCTTGTAAATTTTTAATATTTGCATAAAAATCCTCAAATGCACTTGATTTCAACGAAAATAGCTTTGACATGAAGTGTCATACTAATACTCTTTACTTTTGCATTCATTTTCCTTAACTGATTGACAGAAACTTTGATATTTCGTTTACTATGTTGGGGGTCTCGCACTATCAAAGTTACCCGCATTATCAAAGTTACCCCGTTTTACGGTACAAACGGTTGATGCAAATGCGGAATAATCCTACCTTTCCAAATGGCATGCGAATTGAGTTGGTATTTCGATTTAAACTGGGAAATTTGAAGGAAAATGGCCCAGGGGGTCCAAAATATATTGGTTACCCTATCCGTTAATACAAGAGACTGAGTATACCTCTTTATGATTATCATAAGGAAAGCCTCTGTTTGTATGGAGGATTTAAGAGTTACAACATGTGTATTCAATTGGTAAAATGACTAGGTTCGTGGAGTTCTCTATCAGTCTGTGAACAAAACGTTGACACTTATTGTGCAAAACCATTCAAGGGTTTTTTGCAATTACAAAAATTTATGTAAATAATGAATTGGAGTATGTCGACACTTGAATGATGAACCCAGTGTTGTAAGCAATCACGGTAATCGACACGTTTTCCCTGATATTCGTCAGCGCTTCTCTTAAGCATTCTCAATACGAGCAATCAAACGAATGTCGAATAGAAAAATGTCAATTGAATGCCCCTCACCACGATAGCTTTGCTAGGAAACGTTACGGTTTTGTTTATTTCTGTGTGTCACATTTGACATACATACAAGCTCAAACTTTTCATGTTGTTTATGACTCGATGTCTGAATACTATGCAAAACTTATGATTTATGCAAGTGTCATCGTATCAGACGACATTCAATTGACACATTTTTGTGTTTGTCGACGTTCATTTTAAAGCTTGTGCTGTGACTGCTGACCATGACAACGAAACGAACGTCGCACAAAGTGTCGAATGTTTACAGCACTGCACGAACCAATTATTGCTTTCACATAGATACATAAACGCAACACTTATACCGTTATCACGATCATTTGAAATTGAAGCTTGAATCGAGCCCAATTATAAAAAAAGATAAAAAAAGATCTATTCAACCAAACACGTGAAAACCGAAAAGTTATCTTTGTCCATAGTGCTTCAAATCAATAAATTCTCATCACTCATAAAACAACAAAAAATAAATTGATGAAAACAGAATTCAGAACTACACCATTTAATTCCACTAGAGTTTGTATTCTTTAACAGACACGCGTATTTCGACCTCAACTGTAAGGTCTCCTTCAGTGTCGTGTGCTAGACTCGCCTTCGCACGAAATTCGCGTATTTGTCAAAGGATCAGGCTTCAAATTTATCCATATCATTTATCATTATCACACCTATTTTATGATAGTATAAATTGATACTACCAGTATGGGTAGTGATAGGGATGCTATCAATTCATGAAAAAATACTATCAGCATTTTTTTCACTGATGAATCAAGCATATCTTTATCATCAATACTTAGAAAATACTATCAACAATTCTATAGTTCTCCCTATCTATCCTCTCATTGATACAAAAACCGATAGCAAAATCTTGCGCGTAATGGGAAAAAGCTAATACACCCGATTCTGTTTTTGCACGGTTTTTTTTACACGGCCGTGCAAAACAAGTTTCCATACATTTTTTTTCGCCAAAACCTTATTTTGGCGTGAAACGTCGAGAAATGGTGTTATTTTTATTTTTTTTTTTTTTGAACGGTTTTTGAAATTTTTAACTGAAAACTTTGTCCCCCGTGCAAAAACAGAGTCGGATGTAGAAATAAATCAGAGAAAACAAATACATAAGATATTTTTTGAACGGACACGGCGAGGAAATGACAAAAATCGATGTCTTACAACATTTTTATATGCAAAATACCGAGATGAGCCAGCCTCGGGCTTCAAACCTCGTTAATAGAGATAATAATAATAAAATGCAAAATGGCGACCACCGGTTGAGGAAAATTGTTGAAATCCGAGGTGTTGATGAAAATCGATGACATTTCTGAAGTCGCCATCTTAGATTGTTAAATTTGAAATTTAGTTAATTTTCTATGCCCATAGACCGACAATTTTATCAATTGGTAACGATAAACCTATATCATTACTATTTGAGAGATATTATACTGATAGTATCATTATCAGAAGTTTTTGGGTTAGAGGAACTATCTCTTTATCCTCTATCACCAACTTTCTCTAGAAACCATTCTTTCACGAGAGACTAGAAGTGATAGTATCAATTGGCTGAAGTGATGGTATCAGTTATCGATCAGATAAATCATAGTATCATCGTTGATCTGATATTTTGTATGCCTGCAAAGGATAAAAACTCTAGTGGATTTAAATGGTATAGTACTAAATTAGGTTTTTATTCATTTATAATTATTCTACTGAACTGAATACTGAATTCGAAGATTCATTGTCAACAAAAAAAGCGAAGCAAACCTTGGAATTTCACTTAAAAATATTGATATATTCAAATACAAGCAGTTATGAATTTTCATGTCAACCTCGTAGCCAACGGGTTGAACATCGATTGTTCTTTCGAGTAGTGAACCCCCGCAAGAGCAATGGACTATGGCTTATATGGAATTTGATTGGACTAACAGCAGAGCACTCTCCTACCTGCTCAGTGTGAGAGTAAAAGAGTAGAAGAGAAATTTTTAATTTGTTCGAATATTTACTTATCTTTTGAATTTATTTAAAGATTTTGTCTGTTTTTTCCAAATTAAATATGTTCTAGTATTGAGTTATAGCAATTTTTGATAATTCAGCAATAATTTTTACCACTTTTAGTAAATAACAATCCACTGAACATTTACTAATCTTTCAATTCAAACTTTTCCTCTCTCAGTAATCTTTATTTTTTTGAATTGTTGTTTCGAAGTTTTTGGAATTTTAGTTATAAGGCAAAGTTGGCCATTGAAATTTGAACTGGGCATCGATGATTGTGACTGATTCGTCTTACGATTGCAAATTGAAAAAAAATCACTCGGTTCTGCACTGACATAGCTGAAAAAGTATCAGCATGCTTTCTGCATGTAAGCGCAAATAGTGATATTTTTCTGAATCAATATTACTTATAATGACTGAGTTTTATCACTTTGAACTTGCAAGCTGCAAAATCAACATGGCTGCCAAAACGAAAGACGGGCTATTTAGCCTTAACCATTTCCAGCACGAAGCTCCTCAAAAGTTTGATAGCTTCAATCAGGTTTGAAGCTCAAGAATATAAGGTACAGTGGGGGAAGTGTATCAGTGGGGTAAGTGGATCATTTGTCAATATAAAGCATAAATGCTTGAAAATGTTGAATGTTTTCGCACAATTGCTTCGTTTTAGGTTATATTCTTATGCCCTCACTGATACTATTGCAAAACTGGTACTACACGTACACTAACACAAGCAAACTTGTTAGCTGCAAAAATCAGTTAATTTCAAAATTGTTTTCCATCAATCAAAAATAAAAATAAATGACGATTTGAAGTATAATAGTCCCTCATTTTTTTTTTTTTTTTTTTTCTATTAAGGCACTCCGTGCTCGTGGCCACTACTGTGCCGGAATCAGTTTTTATATGTATCTTCCTTACCGATACAGTTTTATTTTTAACTAATCTATATTTACATCTGCTTTCACTCTCTTCTGCTCTTTTGCTCTCACACCGAGCAGGTAGGAGAGTGCTCTGCTGTTGGTCCAATCGATTTCCATAAGCCATAGTCCATTGCTCTTGCGGTGGTTCGTTTTGCCGTGTTCCTGAGTCGTTTGCGGCTAGCTGCCTGCGAAGTGGGTCAATTTGTCTCAGTCACCATCGGATACTGACGGAGTATGGATGTGCTCCCCTATGCACGGTCCTCCGTGCGGCGTCTTCTGGTGGCTGGACGGGTTATTTTTTGGAGGGGCTGGGAATTGAATCCATGACCTTCCGCTTATGAAGCGAAAGCGTAACCTCAAGGCTACGGACCCCCCATAATAGTCCCTCATTTGTTATCCACAGAAAAAAGTTTTAATTACATTATTCACGTTAGCTGTACATAACAATGAAGTTAATTATTGATTTTTCTGTATCCACTTACCCCACGGTACCTTATTTTTTTAATGTTCAAGTTATTTATTCTAATCATATTTTTAAGGCTATCTATACCAGAAAAATGGCCACTCATGTAGAAAAAAATACGTTACATTTTTTTTCTGGTTCGTGTTTGAATGTTTTGGGATCACTTGTTTCGTTCGAATTAAAAATACCCCAAATAAAAAAAAGGATTGAATGAAATTCTGAAAATCATTATGCATCTGAGTATGGTTTTTGTGTAATTGTTAAAGGAACTCTTTTTTATCAAATGATGCAATCACTGATCAAAATCCAATAATTACAAAAAAAAAATCTCAAATGAAATCTATCAACAAATTAAAATGATCCTGGATTTGTTCGTAGCACTAAAATACATTAAAATGAAATTAAGTTAAATCCGTTTTAAGCAAAACTAAGAAGGTCACTACAACTATAATTTACCAAAAAATATTGTAATTTCATTAGAATTTTCATTATTAAAATAAATGAATTAGTTAGGAATCCAGGTTTTTAAAAGCGCTAATGGCTGCCGCAAACAGGCTCGATTTCTGGTAGGGACATGTCGATTTGACGTTTGGCTTGGGTCGTTTTCTATTGAACGGACCCAAGCTAAACGTCAAATCGTTGAATCCCTACCAGAAAGCGAGCGCAAACAACATTATCGCTCATAAAAAGCTGTATTAATTTATCTTCTAGGAATAAACTTTTTCTGAAGTATATAAAGGTATAATTTATCGATTTCCATTATATTTATCATACTCATAGAAGCGTCATTAAAATTTTAAATTTTCACATAATTTGCAGGTGGTGATTCATTTCGCAAAAAGACGTTTTGCATAAGGACGTTTCTCATAATGGACAATACGCATAAAGCAGCTTCAAACAAGAACAGGTAGCATAATTATCATTATGCCAAATGTCCTTATGCAAAACATCTTTATGCGAAATGTCCCACTTTTAATTTGAACATTAAAGTTTTCTCATAATTCTAGATGTGATTCTGATAGCTTACTAGGCTAAATTTCAGGAATTCTGAGTGGGGTTCTTTGAAAATCCTGTAAGAATCCATATGAATTTCCACAGAATCATTAAAATTTTCCTATGTGGCCCGCAGCTCTGATGAAGAATCGTGATTTGGCCCGCAATAGGCTGCAATTTGAGCAGCACCGGTGGAGAGGATTTTCATAGGATCAAACACAGTAAAATGCTACATAACTTATAATAAATTACACCATATGCTTGGACGGGGAATATGGGCCCACTCTCTCATATAGTTAATTTAATATCAAGCATGTTATTTGAGATTTAGTTCAGGGACAAAAGTTCGAAAGGCAAAAAGGTTGAGATGAGAGAAGGTCAATTTTATGCTGGATTGGAAATTTTATGTCCGTTTGTTTTTATGTTTCGGCCATTTATGCTTTCAAAGGTTTGTTTTCGACTTTTTTTCCTTCAATCTTTTGGGATAGATTTAGCTTATACAGTCAACTCAACAATGATGTCGAGTTGAGAAGGTAGATTTTTCAAATTAGTTTGGAGAAAACGAGCCCTGGATATGTTTCCTGCAAAATCGATCCTAGTAGCCAAGTTTAAATCCAATTATGGTACACAGAGCGTTAGAGTAGAGAAGTAGAGGAGTGTTAAATGTATTTTCAGCCAACTGTAAAACTCACAAAAGTGCTAATTTTTAACTTTGCTCGCTTAAAGCCTGATATTTGGTTCGCTGCCAATATCAACTCGCTCTTAACACTCAGTAAACATTTTTCGAATCAAGCGAACAATTTTACTGAATGTTTTGAATTTAAAGATAGCTCAATTAATAATAAATTCTTATTATGATAAACGAATAGTGTTGCCATCTAAATTCATAATAAAGAATCATCATTAGGGAGGAAATTCTCAGTACCCTCATAAAGTTTGAGCTCATATTGGTGACTATTAACATTACAAAGCCCTGTAAAGTTTGTATAAGAATTGTTATGAAAAACCAAAACCTAAAGTCCTTGTATTTTAACAAAAAAAAACATAACTACCTTCTTTAAAATCCATTTATTTAACGTCATTCTAGCTAATACATATCGTAGTGTAATGTATGAAAAGCGTACTAAATATATCTTCACATCTTGATGTTCTATTGTTTGATATATCTTCCTTTGTCGATAATTATTTTGGTCCCTTAATTCTGCATTCAAGTTCTTTCTTCTTCTTCTTTTTCTTCTTTTACTTCTTTCCTCTAGTCGAAGCTATTGGTTTGACAACTTCTGTTCGTGGCCCGGTGACAATGACCATATGGCCAAATTCTCTCTCTATATCACGATGTGTTTGTGGAGCTCAGAATCGTTGTTGGCAAGCGAGCGCCCCACGAAGAACCTTTCATTCCATTCTGACGTTACTATAGGAGTGAAGCGTCGAAGTTGTGCCATGCCTACTAGATCGTTTGATGTGCGATCCGATGCTACATTCTCGGAGTTCTTTCAACAGGCTTTTGATTGTCAGTCATCATAACAGGGTTGGAGGACAAGATCTATGGCAATGTTCATTTGATACCCCACAGTGTTCTTGTTGATTTTCATTCTCGATTTACTCCTCGACAAAAGGTCGAAAGACAAAATCTTTTAATGTAAATTTGTAATTTAAATTTAATTTAAATTTTTAATGTATTCGAACCTTCTGAGCTCTTGATTCTCTAAAAAGTCGAAAGACAAAAGGTCGAATGTCAAAAGATTGAAAATGATTTTGGCGGATAGAAATTTTTCCTTCCTTGAGAAAATATTTCCGATCTTTTGTCCCTTTCTTGTTCTTCGACGTTTAATCGTTTCAATTTTTTGTTATAGATTCTCATAGAATCCAAATACAATATAGGTCACCAGAACTAGTTTTGGCCACATTTTTTAATTCGGTTTCTAAATTAACAAATCACACTGAGTTCTTATTAGATTGACCAAATAAGGAAAACCTTGGCCAAATTAATTGTATAAAAGTTGCAGCTGTATGGATTTTTTATCACTTAGGACGAAGATTGAACTGTATTGCGAACAATTCGTGCATTATTTTTGCAATGTATTGTTGAACATGTGTGAAAAATCAAAAATGACATTATAAGATGATATTAAAAGTTCAATATTCATTGATAAACGTATTTGCAACATTAGAAAAATTTGACCAATTATCGAACACTGCAGTAGACAAACTGAAATTTATTCTCGCTGCAAAACTGTCGTTCTACTTTGAAAGCCCCTTAATTCGAAGCAACCCGGCTGCGACGACAACGACGAACGACATGCTAACAAAACTGTTGCTTTTCCGAACGGGCTGGCTGCAGCCAACCACGGCTTTGAAACACCCGGCAGACGCACTAAACACACGACCATGGCCACGAAACTAGGGCGGTAGTACCTTGGGGTTGGGTGTTCGGAGAGGAACGTTTCTGCAAAAGTTTGGCACAACTTGTGTGCGTTATTGTTCCGTGTTGGTACCGTTGTTTCGAGGCTCGGTCAAAACTCCCAGGCTGTTTGAGGGGGGCTTCGCATCATTGACTGAATAAGCAGTCGGGAAAACTTCCACCAGGATGGCAAAAGTTTGCCGGGAAATGATAAACAGATTGTTCGAAGTTTACGTTTGGAAGTTGTTTTGGAATTTCGGCTATCTGCGATAGTCTCGATAGCACGACTTGGCATATCGTTGTTATCTCGGTGAGGTTCCAAACAAAACACTCTGATACTGATTGTTATGAACCGTCCTCGGTCATCATTGTCCTAATCTCGATTTCGACGTTATCTTCGATCATGTGCAGTGCAGCATCGCCCAAAGCTTATCTAATCAGAACAACGCTTCCAGTTGAAGCCACACAGTCCTGGTTCGATGACCAATCCAAATTGCGTAATTGAACGCAAATAGCGTCCCCTCCCTTATCTTCCTCTATGTTTTTACTGATTACTATCAATCAAGCCCACCCCACCATGTCTATTCCCGCACCCAGAGCTAAGGTAATTTGTTGGATGTTTGCTATGTTTGTTTCGGTTCCAGCCAATCGATTGCGAGAGTGATAGTTATTTTCCCATTTGACCCGTTTCCGACGACGAACCGGAATCGATTGGCAGAAACTGCCATCAGCCACTTATCAGCGGCAATCTAATGAGTTTAGTCGCTCATCTTCTTCTTCTTTCTGACGTTACGTCCCCACTGGGACAGAGCCTGCTTCTCAGCTTAGTGTTCTTGTGAGCACTTCCACAGTTATTAACTGAGAGCTTACTATGCCAATGACCATTTTTGCATGCGTATATCGTGTGGCAGGTACGATGATACTTTATGCCCTGGGAAGTCGAGAAAATTTCCAACCCGAAAAGATCCTCGACCGGTGGGATTCGAACCCACGACCCTCAGCTTGGTCTAGCTGAATAGCTGCGCGTTTACCGCTACGGCTATCTGGGCCCAAAAAAGTCGTTAGTCGCTCATACAGCGAGTGTATTATAAATTTACAAAACATTACCTCGACCTCTGGCACCTTTGCCGCGGTTGGACATCGATGGTTTGTGTTTGTTTCATGTACTAATTAATTATTGCAATATAAACCGAGGTAGGCGGGATTGCAGGATGGCGATCGAAGCAAACTGGTTGTGATAACAGCTGGGAGTTCATTTGAGTTTGATCTAAGAAGGCCTTTTTTAAAAACCGGGTAATTTGATCGATTTGTGGATTGTTTTCTGGGACTGGTCGGAAATTGCAGAAGTTTAGCTACGAAATTGTTCGTGGTCTAACACTACCATAACTCGTACATTATCTCCAAGTAAAATACTAATAATTGTTATGTTGTACCTACAGTGCCGTAGCGTGCGGTTGGCCAGGTTGGCACCCGCCAAGGGCGCCAGCTTTTGGGGGCGCCAAAATGCGTTACGCATTTGGTAAATTTTGAAATAGATTTATTAAATAACTGCGCCTTTTAAGTCAATATTTCAAAAAAAAAAAAGAATCCTTAAGATCATATTGGAAAATTTTGAACAGTTTCTGAATCACATTCAATGATTATTTGGTATTTTGTGTGATTCCCATATATTAATTTATCATTGAAGTTTGTATAGTTACTTTCTAAATCTCTAAGTAATCTTCCTTGTACTTTTGATAGCAGTTAAAACTGTTTGATTTCTTAAACTGTTTATATCAAGTTTGTGGAGTCCAATTGAAGATTCATATTTAGAATAAATAAGTAAATATTCAAATCAGTGTTGCATTTGAACGCGTTCAGTTTGCGTTCCAGTTCAAACTTTTGAACGAGAGATCAAGTAGGCTTGCTCATTGAGCAGTTCAAAAATCTGAACCCGAGCGAGCTGAAAATTGAACTTGAAATGAAAACTGTTTTCATGGCAGATACACGACATATTTCAACGCGGAAATTTTGCTAGATATTGAGAAACATTTGAAATTCCATATATGTTGAGTTGGTGAAGTTTTTTCGGGTTCTTTACTTCATTGTGCATTTTGAAGTGAACGGGCCGTTCTTGAGCAGGTGCAGAATCTTGCACAAGAGTTCAATGCTTGCTAGGTTCTCGTGCAAAATTAGAACGCGTTCAGTTCATTTTTGGCTCGCGTTCAGTTTAAAATGCATCACTGATTCAAATAAACTTTATAAGACAAAACAAAAATTCTATTGAGCGTGAACGAAAGTTATTGCGTTACATTTTTTTCCATCGAAATCTCACTGAATCACAGGTTGAATTCTCACAAACTCCTGAAAGAAACTCGCAGAATATTTCACAAGGTTCTCAGTCAGAGTACGGTACATAATCCTGAACGGCCTTTCGCAAGAGGAAGAGGCAAGCTGAGTTTCGTGTGGATTTCCTTTGTGAACTTCTTTACATCTGGACAAAATATTCTAACCTAAGAAAAAATCTCACAGAATCCTGAACAACATTTTTAGAGAATTTCTTGTCCGTGAATAGCAAAAATGAGTTGAAAAGAATGGATTTTCCGCAGTACGAACATATCCTACACTGGCTGACAATCTTTTTTTTTCGAAAATGTTTGATTTGGTGGAGATGATTTAGCATTAATCAATTTTAGATCACCTTACAATATCATTTCTGAAATTTATCCTCAAGAAGAAGAAGCAATGGGGTTTCTAAATAGTTGCAATCTTCTTTTAGTAAATTACTCACATGAGTATCACTGAAATGTGTGCTTAAAAATTCGAAGCGAATTCTGCGCTTTTTTCAAGTGCTTTTTTAATTAATAGTAAATTTTCAATGTTACTATTTATGAATGAAACTTCTCAATAATATCTTGACGAAATTCAAATTTCCTAACAGTTACCTCTGATTCCACTAAAAAAATCAATAAAAGCTTTTTTATTGAACTTTATATGAAGGATTTGATGAATTTGCTTCCATTTATTGGAAGACTTTAAAAAAAAAAAAAACAACCTTAAAATGTTTAAACAAAATCATTATAAAATTTCTATAGGCTTTTGCTTTTTTTCTATACAAATGAAAATAAAGTTAACACATAGTATGCTCAATTGTTTCTGCAGATGCGTCTTTGTTTATAAAATAACTTTCTTATGAATTTCTTTAAAACATCTTTTGAATAATCCTTAAAAGTTTAAAAGAAGAACTTTTTTGTACACTTTTTATTAACATTCACCAAATATTTTAACGTACTTTGAATTAGTAAATACTCAAGCCCCAACATATTTTTTCGCGGATTTCGATAATTTCATACAATTGTCGTCCTCGTATTTAAAAAAATCTTCAATGGCAATTGAATAGTATCTCATGTACCGTTTTGACTCATATTCCGAACACATAAGGCTTCAAAAGCATCTGATAGGCACAGAGGCGCGTCCACGTTCGGAACCATGGGTAGGACAAATGTGAACATTTTTTTTTGCATGCAGTGAAGCTTAGAGAAATGTTAACTATGGGCTGTAAATTGATAGTTACTTTATTTTAGGGGCCCAAACACAAAGTGGTGTTAGTGATACTTCGATCGTTTTGAGTTGAATTTAGTTGAGTTCTTCTGTGTCCAAGCTTTCTCAACTAAAAAATAGTATAATTCTTGAAAAAACAGGTTTGTTTTTTTTACTCCCAAACATTTTTTATAGAATGGGAAATTGCTGAAAAATCTTCAAAGTAGCTAGATAATCACAAAACTAGATTTTTGTCATTTGCTTATAACCTCTCAATTTCATGCCAGCCTTTGCCACAAGACTAAGAAAGCTTTTTGTCAGGCTGGTAGCGACTGAGTGCGTAATAGAAGACCTCTTGCCAAAAAGAGATTTAAAAGGAACAAAAAAGAGACCGAAAAGAGACCAAGTAGGGCCAAGAAAACAAAATGAAATCTAATAGGACCCAGGAGATAAGAATTTGACTCTTCATAGCATCAAAGCAGACATTTCTCTAATAACGTGAATTTTGGAACAAAAATGTAATTTCTCAAAAAAATATTTCATAAATCATTCTGAATTTGACAAATTTTTTAAGAAAGTCATAACTCCTCCAGGTTTTATCCAGTGATTCATCCATCGATTTCCCTGGGAAATCCTTCAAGATTCCCGGTCAAAATGAAAGTTTTTTCTGGAATTCTTCCAGAAGTGTCTCTAAGGAAATGCCAAGTATTTTTTTTCTGAAAAAAAAAAATCAGTGAGGTATTTCTAAAACAAAAAAGCTTCTATAGTACCCTCTGACAAAACTTGGGGAAATTTTTGAAGTCACCTTCAATGAACAAGGATCTCTGAAATTACTCCTGGACTTTTAAAGAAATTTTAGAAGATTTCCCAGACAATTTGCTAAGATCAATCAAATCTCGAGGTAGAATTCTGCAGAATTTTCTAAGGAAATTTTTGGAAAAACATTGGACAGAAACACTATAGATATTTGTGGTATAATGGGAGGAATTATTGTAAAAATTGCTGTAGTATAAACTGGTGCGAAGACTTGAATCAACTTTTGTAGATTGCATGGGAATTTTTTGAGAACTTTATTTAATAATTGTTTGGTACAACTATAGGAAGTGGATGAAATGCTTGAAAAATCCTAGGAAAAAAAACAGATTAGTGAAAAATATCTGAAGGACATTCTAGGATAGTTTTGGAAAAGAACTGAAGCTTTTCCTCGGGAAATCTGAGACGACATTCTTGAAGAGCCTGTTGAATCTGTTATAGTCTCTGAAAGTTTCTTTGGAGCCTGTACAATTCTGCATCAGGATTCAATTCAAGCTCTAGACAACAAATGCATGAACAACAAAAATTCGGTGAATTTGGGTAGTTTTTTTTTATTTGCCCCGAAGAGACCCGGCTATTCGCAAAAGTTTTCTGGAGAAACTGTAGATACTTGGAAAATGTTTCATCGCGTTAAAACTCCAACGAATATTTCGCTGGAATATCTTGAGCAATTGTGTAAAAAAAGCCATAATCTGCTATACATATTTCTATGAATGATGCCAAAATGTATTAGTAGGAATTCGATTAAAGAAATTTCAACGGCAATTTTGAATCAACCAAGAACATCTAGACAGTGTGCTGTGGAAGTTCTCTAGGAATTGCTCTAAAAATCGTCAAGAGATTCAACAATGCTCTGATAGATTATATAAAGAAAGATCGCACTTTCAGAAATCGCTAGTACCATCACATTCGTGCTGTTTATAACACGATGCGACTGGTATTAGATTAACTCAGTACTTCTTCCAAACATTCTTCAATAATCTTCTGATAATTATCTATAGATGTTCCAGAAACTTCTTAAGAGTTACTTCCAGGAATGCTTACGGCAATTTGTCCTAGAAAATATACAGGGTTGGCCATACATGTATTTAGGAAACTATTTATTGATTGATTTAGAAATGGAGAAGGATTGCTCCATTTGCTTTATTAATAGTTAAGGCGAAGTAGGCCGTCATTGAAATTTGTACGCGTCGTTGATGATTGTTGCTTATCCATCTCACAATTTCGAATCAAAGAAAATCAGTTGGTTTTGCACTGACATAGCTGAAAAAGTATCAGCATACTTTATGCATGTTAAAACGTACAGTGATACATTTTCATGTCAATATAAACTATCAAGACTGAGTTTTTTCACTTTGAAATTGCAAGCTGAAAAGTTATCATTGTTGCCAAAACGAATGACGGGCTACTTAGCCTTAAAGAAGTATCTTGCGGCAATTATTACAGCTAGTTTCCCATGACATTGATTACAGATATTCTCACGACCTAGAACTTTTGGGGAGCATGTACTAACCATGTCATACTTTACTAGAGATGAGAATACAATGAAAAACCTCACGACGCTGATCGTGTTTCTGCTGATCTCGTGTTTTATTTTGTTGAATCGTGGGTAGGACAATCCCTTGACTGTCCTACCCAGGTGTTTTCGTGCGTAGTACATGTCCTACCTGTCCTACCCACTTCCCGCGCCACTGGATAGGCATAAATTATCTGATGTTTGTGAAAATTTTTATTTTTTCGCAAAATCCAACCGTTAGCTGTGGAGTGTACTGATAAAAATGTTTATTTAAACTTGTTTAGTACCTATTGTTTTTACGTAATAGTATGGAACAACATTTTGACTCAAATGCTGAACACTGCGTTCATTCTGTCTCATATTCCGAACACCTTGATTCAAATTCCGAACAGCATATAACAGCAATAAAACGTATTCTAATAAATAATTTCGCAAATAAATTCATCTGAGCTAGTTTACGTGGTCTCGAGCCAGAGAATCATCACAACTCCCGATGTACAAAATTGATTGGAAGACGTTAAAATTGAATTGCAATTGACTGCCATTTTCTGGTAATTTGTTGATATATTTCAGCGAAACATTTCAACCTAGTCGCCATACAAAAACCGAGTGTTCGGAATATGAGTCTGATCGGAATTTGAGACAAAATGGTAACCATGCTGCTGAAGCTGCAGTTTATTTTTTTACTCTAAATCCTCTTTAACGGTAGTTATACAGTACAGTACTGACCCGATTTTGTCTGCCCCCGATTTTGTCTACCCCCGATTTTGTCAGCTTTTTGACCCGATTTTGTCAGCCTATTTTAAATTTGTCAAAAAATTGTAATCGTCATGTTCTACCACGTTTACATTGAAGTTAATGATGATGTTTGATGTCATGCACGTTTGGGCGTAGCCAAAGGAGGCAATGGCAATAATGCCTTTTATTAAAAGTGAAAAAATTTATATTACCAATATGAGGGAAGGGGGAGCCCCTGATAAAAAATCTAGCTACGCCCATGTCTATTGCCCTCTTAAAATTCCATATAACCATGTAACACGTAAAAATTTGAAAAACAGAAACAAAATAAAATGACCCGATTTTGTCAGGTTCCCCATTTTGTCAGCCTAAAATTCATCGAGGGGCTGACAAAATCGGGTCCTTACTATAGTACTAGCTTTATGTACAACGTTTATATGCATTAATTACTACTTGAGCAGCATGGTTACTTGGAATAACTTACGAAAACTTTATTCACATACAAACTTGCATAACGAAATCAAAATTGACTTGGGGGCGCCCAATGGGAGGTTTGCCAAGGGCGCCGTGAGACCACGCTACGGCTCTGTGTACCTATCACTTTTGGGACCACCGGAATTTCCCGGAGGAATCTGTCATTGAAGACATCACAGCCTCCCTCAGGGATATCCGGTGGTCACAAAAGTGGCCACTGTTGTCAAATATCCACTTAAGGTCTACAATAGCCCTATTTAGCACGAGACATGAGAAATGAACTGTCGCACGATATGTATTGGAGTTCAATATCAATTGTCCCTAATTACAGGTTCCCTCTGGAACATCCGGTGGTCCCGGAAGTAGTCACTGTAGTCAACTATCCATTTTGAGTCTACAGTTGCCCTATTTACGACAAGACATGAAGAATGAGCCGTCGCATGATATGCTTTGGTGTCAAAATCGAAATGTCCCCTATGCAAGGTTCCCCCGGGGCACTGGGTGGCGCCATGAGTGACCAAATCTGTACAAGACTCATTTTCAACTTATAATAGGGTATTTTATGATAAGCTAGGGAGAAAACAATATTGCGCGACATATTTTGAGTGAATAAATTGTTTGATCCCAATTCGGATCCACTACCGGCACCGATTCCGGGGAAATGGCCATATATTGGTTGTTTCTGGACCAATATTAATACTTGGCGCACCAATCGCTTCGGAATTAGATCTTCTATCTTCATGTGTAGTAAAATTTTGATTTTTTAGCCGAGACCTTTGCTAAAAACACGTCATAATTTTACTGCATAAGACATGCTTCCGGAAATCCAGATTATCACCGGTATCCGGTGGTCATAGTTCATCTCCATGGATGCACCTCAAAACTAGATTAGTTGACCCGTCCATTACTTCTTAAAGAATTGAAATCGGTCAATTTTTGTCAAAGTTACAGCATTCCAAAGTTGGCCCAATTTTTGCCTGTCCCAGTTATTTTGGCAACCCCCTGTATATCAAATATTCCATCATTTGCAATACTTGGGGAGGGTGCAAAAAAAGGGGGAGGGCTCCCTGCAAATCTTATTACAACTCTTTATATTGGACTTAACGTTTTAAACATTATATGGCACATTAATTCCGCTGTCCTGAATATAAAACACTGTGTCGGTTTATTGATTAGATTAGATTTTTAAATAAAAAATGCAAAAAGTTCAAGTATATTTTAAAAATGACCTGGGGCAGACACGAACATTCTGAAAACGCCATTATTTTTGTTCATTTTCATACTTTCAAGCCCGGGGTGTCCGGTCTCTGTGCATTCATATCGACTTTTTTTGTCGAACAGTGTTATAATCCGTTTTGCTCAGTAACAAAAAGCTATGTAATAGAACAACATGCGACGATTCTACGAAACTGTCATCGCAAATCAAACAACCTGCAATGAAATTAGCCCAAAATTTCTATAAGATTTCGGAATTACATTCTTATGGAATTGGTACCTAATATCTAACCTTTTATTCGTAAATCCATTTTGAATGTAATTTAACATCCTTAATTGCTGATATGAATTGCTGGAAACATCTTTCTTCTTTTGTGATTACAACCAAATGTCCAATTAGAAACACAACTATGGTAAAAGAACTCACCTGAAAAGACAAGAAAATACGATAGTTAGAAATGAGCTAATCTTAGATGCTTACAATATGTATCAAACAATTGTCAACAATGAATAGAAAATCGAAATGAATTATACTCAGTACAGTGCCGTATTGTGGGATCATCTTGTGTTAATTTCCAATGGCTAGGGAAGCGATATCTATATAAATAAAAATGGAATGGTGTTTGTATGTCACGAAATGGCTTACGAACGGATCAACGGATTTGAATGATTCTTTCTCAGTTTTGTTCGTCAAGGGTTCCGACGTGTTTGTGTGTATAAAAATCCCAGGATATTCACCGGGAAAGTTAAAAAAACGAGCGCAAATGAAACTGTAATTTTTTATGGGACAATCAAAAGCGTTTTTCAACAGCCTACTTGATGGCAAGACGAAGTTTGCCGGGACCACTAGTTTGAAATATATCCCAAATATGAGATTAGAGTTGTCGATGATTCTGTGATTTGTCTCGTCTATTATATTTCCATATTTTCACATTTTCATTCGTACAATGCAGTGATTTTCTCCAGAACAATTTCATCAAAGTACCTCAAAGGAATTACATCCTTCTGAACTAAACTAATTCTTGAAAATGAGTCCCCTTTCTTACAGATCCATCATCTAGAATTAAATTTACCAGCAAAATCTAACCCCATTCTCTTACAAGGCACACAGCGTAACCTAATCAGAACCAAATCATTAAAATAATAAAAATCAATTTAAAACATGCAAAATGCGATGCGATCTCCAGTCTATAAGCCGTAGGTGAGCTGAAATGACGTGGTCAACTCATGGTAGCAAGAGTCGAACGGTCTAGTTGGAGTTTTTTTTTTCCGTTGAACTTGTTTCCTTTATATAGGTCTCGGGATTTTAACATTGAACACCGTTGCAACAGCAGGACCAGTCATAATCCGGGGCCAGCTGATTGAGGTGGCGGTGAGGGAACTTATCATTGATCGAGATTGGAGATTGTGCCATTATACTAGGTCGAATGAGGTTGTTTAATTTTTTTGTTATACCTGTAAGCAGTTAGACCGTGATTTAGCGACAGTCAGTGCACGCAAAACAAGAGGGAGATGACGATGATTGACTACCACTGCTTGTAACAGATTATCCAAGCTCCAACACTCTGTCAGTTGTCGCTGGATTGAGCAATTATCGATCGATTCTGATAGATGTACGCTTGTGTGGAGGAATCAGTCAACTGGTTGGGAAACTGGTTTCTGTGTTATTAGATTTGCTGGATAATCAATTGGATCACATATTTTCTACATCTGACTCCGAGCAGTCAAGAACTTTTCGTCGATGGAATGTGATTAACCCAATTTCATCAAGAATCTTTCACAATAATTTAACAGCTAGACAAAGGTGGAAGCTCTGTCAGAAGCTCAATGCATTCTACAATAGCTTAGTGCCGCGAGCCGAGCAGGGATGGGAACATCTTCATGGACGAACGTGAGGTGGTTGAAAGGTGAACGCAGAACTTCGATGAACACCGGAATGATGCTGAGAGCGCAGTCAATTATAGTCAAGACAACCGACCAGATCTTTACTTTTCATCGATTTCAAGGCGGTATATGACAGTGTTGACGAGGACAGCCAGTAAGCTCACAAGACTGATAAGAGCAACGATAAAAGGTGTGCGAGATCGTGTGAAGATTATAGGTGAACATTCCAATTCATTCGCCGGAGAATATTCCAAGGTAATAGACTCTCGTGAATGTTGTTCGACATTGCTCTAGAGAAGGTGTTATGAGAGGAGCCGAGTTCAACATCCGGGGTACGATTTTCATCAGATCCAGTCAATTTGTTTACTTCGCGAACCTGACCATTTGTAAAGTTGGCAGAAAAGATGGATGATCCTCAAATCGTCCAACCCCCTGACGGAGGATATCGAGTGGTACCAAGCAGTTTTTCTGGGACACTTCCTGGTCTAAATTTTGGTTGGTATAACTTTTAATATACACTTCAACCTCTTTTTACGACCGTTCTTCTTACGACGGTTATTTATTACGACCACTTTTTACGACCGAAATTCAGATTAACGACCGTTTTTAAGATCATTCTCTTGAAAAGTAATCAAAATAGAGGATCATGATGTTGAGCAAAATTGTTTAGTAGACTAAGGACTGACATGCGGTGTTCATTGACATGCGGAATTCTGCCACCAGGCGGCGCTAGTGGGTATCGAAATTTTGTTTGAGCCATGATATTCGAAATTTTGCCACCAGATGGCGCTAGTGAGCATGAAACTTTTGTTTTGCAAATATCTCATTATGCCAACCACTTAGGGGTCATGCACAAATTACGTCACGCTCCGAGGGGGGGAGGGGGTCAAGCCAAGCGTGACAAGCCTTTTTTGTAAGGAGGACTCATACAAAAAACGTGACAAAGGGTTTTTGAAAAATGCAACGTCTAGCATTTTTCAAAAACATAATTATAACCCTGATTTTTTTTGACCGGTTATTTTTACGATTGGGGTGTAGGACATCAATTCACTCGTATAGATTGCACGTAAAAGCTATATACCAACTAAAGTGGAGGCCACACTTCACACAACTTTTTCAGACTCTCTGCGATCAGATATACGATGCCACAAAATTTAGATGAATATAAAAAAGTCATCACCTAGCTTCGAACCCGGGGACCTCTGCATTCAGAATCCGACACCCTAACAACTACACCATCAAGTGATACTTGAAGAAGAGGTGATTATTTGCCAATGGACCGATGCACGAGTTGACTATGCGACGTTTGAGCGGTGCTGTGTTACTTACGTGGCCAAGGCTACAAGTGAATTCGGCACCGCTCAAACGTCAAATTAGTAAACTCGTGCAGTGCTCCATACATGCAAGCTTTACATACAGAGACGCTTGCTTTGTTATTCTGTGATACCCATTGTAAGTAGATATCAAGCTTAGATAGAAATTTTTGCTGAGTTACTGCGATTTGTTTTGGTGCTATGGACCTATGCACGAATTCATTATTTATCGTTTGAGTGGTGTCGTGTTTTGATATGTGGCCATGGTAAGAGTGAATATGGCACCACTCAAACGTCAAATCATGCATTTTTCCATTCTGGATGGATATACGGTCTTTCAGTTTATATAACTGGACGCAATTCTATTTTGCACTATGGGCCGATGCACGAGTTCATTAACTTGACGTTTGAGCGGTGCCGAATTCACTGGTTTCCATGACGACATAAATAATACGGCACCGCTCAAAAGTCAAATAGTGAACTCGTGCATCGATCCATTGACGACATGTTCAACATAGATTGTCATTAATGAGTCGTAGTGTGGAATCATTTGTGTTAACATTCAGCGATCCTGATTTTAGATATTAGAATCTTTTAGGTTCTTTTAGATTCCGATTCATGATTTCATTTCAGCCCTATAGGAACTCCAGATAAAATCCCTAGAGAAAATTTTGATACAATCCCTGGAGGAATTCAAGGTGAAATGTCTAAAAGAACTGCTAATCAAATCCCTGGAGGACCTGGAGGATTCTCCCTGAAGAAGCTCCTGGTGAAATCTCTGAAGGAACTTCTAATGTTATCTCTAGAAGAACTCCTGATGGTTCCTAATGGAATCTGAAGAGGAACTTCTCTGGAGGAATCCCAGGTGGAACTCCTTATGTAATCTTTGTAGGAACTGCTGATGGAATTCTTGGAGGAATTCCTGATAAGATTCCTGATGGAACTCCTGATAGAATTCCTAGAAGAACTACTCATGTAATCCCTAGAAGAAATTATGATGGAATTCCACGAAGTACTCCTGATGCGATCTCTTGAGCAACTCCTGATATAATCGCTGAACGAATTCCAGGTGGAATCTCTGACGAAACTCCTGATGAAATCCCCAGAAGAATTCTGATGGAAGCCCTACAGGTAGTTCTGATAGAATCCCTTTAAAAACTCCTGATAGAATCTTTGAAGGATTTCCTAAACATATTCGAGAAGGAACTCCTGATAGAATTATAGGAGGAGCCCCTTATGTAATTCCTGGAAAATCTCCTGATGAAATCCCTTGAGGAATCCCTTATGGAATCCTCTGGATGAATTCCAGGTAAAATCTCTGAAGGAACTTCTGATGGAATTGCTAGAAGAACTCTCGATGGAATCCCTAGGGAAGTTCTAGGTGGAATCCCTATAGAAACTTCCGATGGAATCCTTATACGAACTCCCGATGGAATTCCTGATAAGATTCTTGATGGAACTTCTGATAGAAACCCTAGAGGGACTACTTATGATATCCCTAGAAGAAATCCTAATGGAATTTCTCGATGAACTCCTGATGCGATCTCTTAAGCAGCTCGTGATATAATATCTGAATGAATTCCAGATGCAATCTCTGAAGGAACTCCTGATGAAATGCCCAGGAGAATTCTGATGGAGGTGCTACAGGTACTTCTGATAAAATCCCTATAGGAGCTTCTGACATAATCCTTTGAGGAACTTCTGATGGAATGCTTGGAGGAATTCCTAAATATATTCTTGAAGGAACTCCTGATGAAATCATTGGAGGAGCTCCTTATGTAATCCCTAGAAAATCTCCTGATGAAATCCCTAGAGGAACTCCTGATAAAATCTCTGAGGTATTTCAGATGAAATCTCTGAAGGAACTCCTGATGAAAACCTCAGAAAAACTCTGATGGAAGTCCTAAAGATGAAGGCCCCCCTGATTGAATCATTGGAGGAACTCCTTATGTTCTTCTTCTTCTTTCTGGCGTAACGTCCCCACTGGGACAGAGCCTGCTTCTCAGCTTAGTGTTCTTATGAGCACTTCCACAGTTATTCACTGAGAGATTACTATGCCAATGACCATTTTTGCATGTGCCCGGTCAACCAGTCAGCGAGTTTCGATAGCGATCGATACCGATTCGTTTTGAATCGTTGGCGATCGCCAGCGTTGGACAAAGATCTATAAAGAAATCGGAGAACTGGTTGGTCGGGTGTATATCGTGTAGGGACGTTCTGATACTTCCGATATATCGGAATATCGATATTTTGCTTTCGATATTCGATATTTTGGTATCGATATTTCCTATTCAATATATCGGTGATATCGATATTTTTATCCGATATATCGTAAACTAATATACGGAAAACATTTTAGCATAAGCATTAAGCATTCGTAGGTGGTACAGCCCTAGACCGCTGTATCAAGTTTGCCTCGTCAATTACCATAACATCCTTCAACAGTCAGGAATTGCCTTGCCCATGTTCTTGCAAAAGCTGAGGGAAAGGATAATTGACTGGATACCTATTTACACCCAACTGAAAACTCGCCTGATTGCTACGCAAAATCTACGTGCATAAAAAGTGTTTAATAAATACACAAAAACATATCTGATAGTCTCCGATTGGGTGTATAAGAGTTGCAAAGACCTCAACACGCTCTAAGTGAAAAACAATTGTAGGATTGTCTCCGAATTTAATTTTCTTCTTATATTTAAAAAAGCAGTTTCAATTGCACTAGAAAGTACTTTAACAGAAGATGTTTATGTAATTGTTAGTCAAAAGAGCAATAATCTTGAGAATTCAAAGATTTTGTGTCGAATTTTAGCAAGTCACTAAGCGATATAGAAATCTTGCTCCATTGAAATATATCATATGATATTCTGATATATCGATATTTTGAATCAATATATCGGTGGTATCGATACTTTGATTCGATATACATATCGAATCAAATATCGATACTTCGCAATATCGGAACGTCCCTAATATCGTGTGGCAGGTACGAAGATACTCTATGCCCTGGGAAGTCGAGAAAATTTCCAACCCGAAAAGATCCTCGACCGGTGGGACTCGAACCCACGACCCTCATCTTGGTCTTGCTGAATAGCTGCGCGTTTACCGCTACGGCTATCAGGGCCTCTTATGTAATCCCTACAAAATCTCGTGATAAAATCCCTTGAAGAATTCCTGATGGAATCTCTGAAGGAACTACTGATGGAATCCTTGAGAAACTACTGATGGAACTGCTAGAAAAAATCTTAATGGAATCCCTAGAAGAAGTTCTGGTAAATTCTGTAGAAGAACTCTTGATGGTATCCCTAAAGAAACCTTCGATGGAATCCCAAGAGGAAGTTCCAATTTTGTTGGAGCAGATTTAGACGGAGTTCGTGGTGGAATCCGCATTATTATTTTTGATGAAAACTTTTGCAGTTCTGCTCGAAACCCTTAAGAAACTCCTGATGGAATCCCGTGAGGAATTCCAGGTGAACTTTCGAAAAGAATTCTTAAAGCAATTTTAAGTTAAATCACTGGACCAAGTCTTGATTAAATTTCTGGAGAACACCCAGTGGAATCATGAAAGAATTACCAATGAAATCCATGAAGGAATTTTAGTAGAATTCCTAAAGAAATCCCTGCCACATTACCTGGAAGAATTTCTTGTTGAACTGCTGGTAGATTTGCTAAAGGAATAGAATAAAGATTGTGGGAAAACGCTAGTGAAATATATAGAAACAACTCAAGAGCGCACATTTGCTAGGACACCATGGCGTCGACGTAGCATAAATTAACTCTCAAACCCCCAACGTCTGACTTTTCATTAAAAATGAACTTTAAAAAATCATAACTTGGCCAATTATTAATCAATTTTGGATCTTTTGGTCTCAAACAAACCGCATACTCCTCAAGATTTATTGTGTTCAGGAAGAAATGGGATTGGCCACTTGGTTCCGGAGTTATTCCGGATTCAAATGGGGTATATTCGATCCGGAAGTGATAGTTCCCTTAGATTTTTCAAGATTAGCGGTAAGAAAATTATTCATTGTGTACTTTCTATAAGTAAAAAGCTGCCAGAAGGTCGAATGACATTTGTTCTCATTGATTCTGGCCATTTCGGATACCCGGTCACCTGGCACCGGTTCCTGAATGTACCCAGAGAGGACATTTTCTGAAACTCAAAGAATACTACCGTGCGACGGCTCAAAATTCATGATTTTGTATCCGAAACATCATAGATATAATGCCAAAGACCGATATGAGGTTCTGGTCACATCCGGATACCCCGGAATCGGTTTCGGTAGGGCCTCAGTGGGCCATTTTTGTAATCTTACTCACTCATATCGTGCGACCGGTCAAAATTCCTGATTTTTTATCCGAAACATCATAGATATAATGCCAAAGACCAATATGAGGTTCTGGCCACATCCGGATACGCCGGAACTGAATCCGGGAGGGCCTCAGTAGGACACTTTCGTAATCCTACTCACTCATATCGTGCGACGGCTCAAAATTCATGATTTTTTTTATCCTTAACATCATAGATATAATGCCAAAGACCAATATGAGGTTCTGGCCACATCCGGATACCCCGGAATCGGTTCCGGCAGGGCCTCAGTGGGACACTTTTGTAATCTTAATCACTCATATCGTGCGACGGCTTAAAATTCATGATTTTTATCCGGAACATCAAAGATATAATGCCAAAGACCAATATGAGGTTCTGGCCACATCCGGATACGCCGGAATCGGTCCCGGGAGGGCCTCAGTAGGACACTTTCGTAATCCTACTCACTCATATCGTGCGAAGGCTCAAAATTTATGAATTGTCATCATGAACATCATAGCTATATTGCCGTGGACCAATATGAGGTTCAGGTTACATACGGATACCCCGAATTGTTTTTCCAACAGCATCACATATAAAGGTTCTGACTAGATACTTGAAATCTTAGCGAAATGCTGAGGCTGGTTCGAAGGAAACAGAACCTGGACTAAGACACAGAGCCTGGACGCGCAAGCAGAACCTCTTCGTGGAAATATAGCCTGGAGGCTGAGCTGTAGTCTGGAGGAAGAGTTAGCATGGACGAAAATCTAATATAGATTTGAAGGTTAATACGCGTTGAACATATTCAGCGTGATGCGAATGCTGACTCATCTAAGGAACTGGTCAACAGTGTTGGAAGGAACTTGGTAGTCTGGAGAAATTGATGCTAGGTGAATTTGGTTGGGATGAGCTCACGGAAGAGCTTGGCAACTAATTTCAATACTGTCGTTAGCAACTATAATAAGGGATACAAGGTGTAAAAAATGGCTTCATTTTAAGGACGAATACAAATTAATAAAATGATGTAGTTTTTGAACCAGCATCAAAGCTTAACAAATGATATAGAATTTCATCGTATGACTTTCAAAGACATTTTCAAATCTCTTTATTATTTAAATTTGGAGCACTTCTGCCACAAGATTAACTGATATTCTAAAAATAAAATTATACTTTTCTCTAGTCAATTGCATCAAGGTTAACAATAAATTGTTTAAGAATGTATTTAGCATTGAGAACGAATTCCAAAAAACAACATGTTGTCATAAAGGATATATAGGATGAAATAGTCAAAAGAATTTGTAGCGAACGTGTCTTAGAATTTTCTCTAAATATTTAATTTTTTCAACAACATTTATGAAAGGGACACTATAAATTTTGATAAGGTATAGTGCCGTTTGATTTTGGCAGAATTCCAGAAAAAAAATCATGTTGCCAATATCGAACCGTGTCAAAATCAAACAGTTGCTTTAATCATACTTTTGTATTTATAAACACGGATCAAATTTAACTATTTTGAAAAAAAAAAGACACAAAGAAACATTAAGATAACCAAGATCGGGGACTAACCCATGATGTATTTTTTTGTATATAAATTTCAGTACAAGTCGGACTCGATTATCCGGAATTTTAGACTCGATTATCCGGAGTACGATATTTGGTATTCTTGTTTTTCAGTATTTGTGCATAAATTTGAAATAATTCAGTATTGCACTATACAATATTAATGGTTTAGCAGTTTTGAACGTAGGTCAGAAAAGAGGGTTTGAAAAAGTTTTTTTTTTTGTGTACGTTCAAAAAATGTTTTTTCTTCTCAAGACCCCCAAATGTTCCTAGAAATAATATCTTGCTACGCCACTGCATCATATAAATATAATAACGAATGAAAAATATTTGACTTCTTTATTCGCAGATTTCAACTTTTTTTTAGTGATTCGATTATCCGGAGGATTCGATTATCCGGAGTGAAAAACAATCGATACTCGAGTCCGATCTGTATAACCAATAGATAATTTAGTTGCATTGTATAATGAAAAACAAACTAATCTTAATATGTCTGTAGATTCAAATACAGGTCGGACTCGATAATCGAATCGCTAAAACAACATTTAAATCCGCGATAAAAGAAATAAAATAAAAACACGGTTTTTTATTGTGTTTTTTTATGTTGACAAAAACGGTTAGCCAGAAATGTCTCATGGACTTATCGATATGGATCCAAGCTATCTCAATGGATTCAACGAAGATTACACAGAGTGCATATGAGTCTTATCAGAACAATTCTGGAGCAATCGCATGTTACCAGAATATTATATTGATCCATGGCATAATAGCTATGATGTGCTGCATAAAAATCATGAATTTTGAGCCGTCGCACGATATGAAGGAGAAGATTTACAGAAGTGTGCCACTGAGGTCCTGTCGGAACCGATTCCGGGGTATCCGGCTGTGGCCAGAACCTCATATTGGTCTTTGGCATTATCTTCATCATGTTCCGGATAAAATATCATGAATTTTAAGCCGTCGCACGATATGAGTGAGTAAGATTACAAAAGTGTCCCACTGAGGCCCTAGCGGAACCGATTCCGGGGTATCCGGATGTGGCCGAAACCTCATATTGGTCTTTGCCATTATATCTATGATGTTCTGGATAAAAAATCAGGAATTTTGAGCCGTCGCACGATATGAGTGAGTAAGATTACAAAAGTGTCCCACTGCACAATGGTCCGAGGGCGGCCAAAACCTCAAAAATCAAAGTTGTTTTATCCGAACAGTAATATTTTTCCCGACTTCCTCAACACTTCTGTTGTTTAAATCAAAACTTTGAAGCAGATTCATTGGAGTTTGAATTTAATACAGCTCCTTGAGTGGACCGTGGACATGATTTTTCAAGAAAATTAATATTTTCGATCCATTTTTCACAAGCTATTTATGAATTTAAAAAGAGCTCAAGCCGCAATGGTATCTTCAGAGAAGTTGTTTGTATATACATATAGCATACCTGAGTTGAATAAAAATTTTCATTATATTCATACAAAGTGAATTAAAGTTAAAATTGTTCAAAAAACATATTATTTTTTTATAAAAGTACCCTAAGACATTAGTAGCCCGCGAATGCCCGCGATGAGAATAAGTTCATTCGAAAGCTAAAAACAAGAGCTTTCAAGTAAAGTACAAATTATTTTGCGAAAACTTGCGATAGACCATTTTCAACGCGTTTGAAAGTGACTCCGTATCTCTAATTATATAATAATAATCCTGTAATACGCTAGTACGTGCATTGTAATCGCAGTAGCCATGAATTGCATCCCGTTCCGAGAAGAAACGAAAAACTCGCTCCAATCTTCTCCGTTCTTCTTCTTTTTATTTCTGGCGTTACGTCCCAACTGAGACAAAGCCTGCTTTTAAGCAGGCAGGTGTTCTTATGACCACTTCTGCAGTTATAAACTAAGGACTTTCTTTACCGATTGACCATTTTTGCATGTGTATATTGTCTGGCAGGTACGATGATACTTTATGCTCTGGCAAGTCGAGAAAATTTACTTAACCAAAAGACTCTCGACTGGTGGGATCCGAACCCACGATTCTCATGTTAGTCTAGCTGAATAGCTGCGCGTTTACTGCTAGGACTTTCTGGGCCTGTATGTATGCAATATTTTGGTGTTATACCCTAATTAAATATTGTCTATACCTTTATTTGATATTATTAGGATATTGAACTACCTTTCAATTTCAATTTGAGCTGTCACTAAATAAAATAACACAAATTATCTCGGCTTATTAAGATGGTTGAACGAAACTATTTCCTTCGACATGCAGCCTCCAGATAAAATGATACAAATTGGAAAACTCATTTCCTACGTGGACTTGCTTTAATTGTTGAAACAAGTATGATAACAGACTGGAGCTAAAGACATGACACTCATGCTGAAACTGATTAAATGGATGATACTTGCATAAAGGCAGTGTTAGATCTGAGATATTTATGGACAAATGTGCATGAAATTTTCAAATTTTTTTCAGACGTCACATGAATTTCAACATATATTTTTGAGTGGTTTTTCCAATCACTAGTTCATTGTAGTTTTTTTTTTTTACAAAAAATGAAAATTTGACGAGATAAACATATTTACTTATGATGGTTTTTGTGTAGAGCTTCCATATCTTTGGATGAATAATTAATATTTTTTGTCAAAAATTGCGCTTTAGTGTAGTTGTTTTTACTATTGGAGTTGTGCATGGAAAAATTACTCAAAAATATATGTTGAAATTCAAGTTATGCCTGGCATGCTGTGAAAATTTCATTTCAATCCGTCAATAAATAACTGCGAACCAGCCTGCCTAAGTTGACCATTTTGTATGGAAGATTGGAAAAGTTGGAAACGTATTGTCCAAACCTGAATATTCGAATGATCAGTCCAAACAAGAAAAAATCGAAAATAAAAGTCCAATATGGCATAATATATGTCAAATATATGATTTCAGCTATTTTAAAGAGAGTTTGAGGTTTTGTTTGTTCTAGATCGAACCACTGTGCACTGAGGCCCTAGCGGAACCGATTCCGGGGTATCCGGATGTGGCCAGAACCTCATATTGGTCTTTGGCATTATATCTATGACGTTCCGGATAAAAAATCAGGAATTTTGAGCCGTCGCACGGTAGTATTCTTTGAGTTTCAGAAAATGTCCTCTCTGGGTACATTCAGGAACCGGTGCCAGGTGACCGGGTATCCGAAATGGCCAGAATCAATGAGAACAAATGTCATTCGACCTTCTGGCAGCTTTTTACTTATAGAAAGTACACAATGAATAATTTTCTTACCGCTAATCTTGAAAAATCTAAGGGAACTATCACTTCCGGAACGAATATACCCCATTTGAATCCGGAATAACTCCGAAATCAAGTGGCCAATCCCATTTCTTCCTGAACACAATAAATCTTGAGGAGTATGCGGTTTGTTTGAGACCAAAAGATCCAAAATTGATTAATAATTGGCCAAGTTATGATTTTTGAAAGTTCATTTTTAATGAAAAATCAGACGTTGGGGGTTTGAGAGTTAACGCATTTTGACTTGCCACCCATTTGCATTGGCAGTTCATGGGACGCCAAAGCTTCAATTTGACATGCTGACCCGAGCAGGTAGAAAAAGCTGCTCAAGATCATAATTTGTCGTTCTAAAGTAACTACTGACGATCATAATCAGCTTTTGGTTTGTTGGAGATAAGAGATAAAAGATCAAAAATAATATAAAAAGTATTATGGAGAAGTATTGAACAAAATTTTGTTAAGATATTATAAGATCAAAACAATATCTGGCAAGTTTATTGATTGACCAAAAAATCAATATTAAAATATTATCTGACAGATGGTGAAGAAAAAAAAGTAAAAATCGGCTATCAGTATCGAACCTTTGACCTTCCGATATATACAACCGTCTTAACCGATATATACAATACGTCTTAACCATTCAGCCATGTCTCACAATTGGATGATCAAGAGCATCATGTTCCTCGCTATATGTGCCAACGTTTTGCTCTTAGATGTTGTCCCGACATCACATTGGTCAGTTCAGCCATTTTGTTGTTGGATGTGTTTCGTTTCATGACAATGAATTAATTTTGAGCTTGTTTACATATTTTCAGTTTTTGAGTTATAGTGCTGAGATTTATTAAATTTTAGAACATCTCTTCAATATCAAATTAAGATATGCAAACATGCAAACATAGCACCAACATGAGCACCAACCTAAGGATGGAGTCAATGTTGATCAAACGGTTTGAGCGTCTGTGGGCTGCATTATACAATACGTGTTTCACTGGGTTATCCTCGTCGAAAAAAAATCTGAGATACATGCTACTTCTATTATCATCGAAATATTGATACAAAATTAGGAATAGGGTCCTAATGAAATCTTGTTTTTATTTAATAATACGAAAGAACATGTTTTTGCAACAACGTTAGCAATTTTTCCCGCTCAAATACCGGCTATATCATATTTAAACACTGATTTTAAAAACGAATCCAAATATGACCCATCCTTGACACTTTTTATCATGTTTAACGTTCACCTAGTCGACAAATACGCCAAAGGGGTTTTAATTTTAACACTGGGGTTGTTCCTATTTGCCATTTCGGAGGAGACACGGAAAACAAAATACACCCAAATATTGAGTTTAAACTAAGGAGTGAAAAGTGCTCGCGTGCCAAAAAGGCTGAAAACCGCTGGCTTACTCAATCAGTACATTACCATAAAATGGTATCTCGATTATATGAAAATTTGTTACAATTAACAAATCTCGTTTCATTTTTGTTAAAAGGCTCTGGGCTCTGGGCTGATAATTTGGCCTTTATCTGATATTGGAGTCTCGTAAGACATATATCGCCTTCACTTTTAAACTCCTTTGACATTTCTTATAGGTACGATTAACCTTTTTTCAAGGAACATCTGAATGAGTTCACCATTTTAATGTATTTTTTCTATATCAAGACAAAATGTTTAACAGGCTTACTTTGACTTTCCTAACCTCACGATACTGATCAAAAATTCAAAAATCCTAGCAAGATTAATCGTTGCAATATTCAGTCCAACACACCAATCATATATGCGACTCTGGTCACAACTTATCACCCAACTCGGCATTCAGATGACGCACGATGATGAATTCTTCCATCAACTTGTATTTTTTCGCACATTCTTTCCCCTAAGACCACCCATAAGTCATAGCCGGAGAACGAAAAGGAAAAGACACTCATCGCGGATCGAATCTCGGCACCGGCTCTTCTATGTCCATAAGCTCCATCTGGTTTTTGTAAGTCCGTTCTGGGTGCTTTCCGCGGACAACGACGACGACGACGACGAGGCTCTCTTCTCTAATCTTTCGGTCGATTAAGAAACCCATTATGGGGGGACGGTTATCTCAAGACGCGCGCGAGCTTCGGCCTAGGCAAAGTGTTGCTGTTCTCTGGGCGGTAATTATGAGGCAGACGCTGCGCCGGTGGTATAATGCATCAAATCTAAGCCTTTAATGGGTCAACTAAATCATCAACCGGTTGTGGGTTGTGTGGGGAATTAATCAAAAAAATTGCGGGGGATAAAGTTTTCTTCCGCCAGAAGTATCTCGTCGTCCATCGGCGAGGTCTTCCCCCCGGTGGGGCTAATTTGTTAAAAAGAAAAGTTTTTTTTGGTCCTCGATGCAACTCCATGCCACGAAAGGGCGGGAAAAGAAATTTGTCCATCATGATGAAAGGGAAAAGTGTGGCGAACCATAGACGATATCTTTTCCTGCACCATAGTTTTTCTTCCGTCCGAAGTCTTTGAAAAACGAAAGGTTGGTTTGACTTTATTAACGAGATTTTTAGCCCTGGGCTAGTTCATCTCGGGACCAACGGCTTTACTTCCCTTCCGAAGGAAGTCGTCACTATAACTTTTTACGTCATAAGTGACTATGTCGGGGATGGGATTCGATCCCAGGTCCTCGGCGTGAGAGGCGAGTGTTCTAACCACTACACCAGGTCCGTCCCCGAAAAACGAAAGGAGCTTCTCCTGTTCGATTGAGGATACGATGGCAAAAGTTGTGACTGCGAACGAGTTGGAATTAATCGGAAGATTAAAAGCACCAGTTCCATCTTCGTCCAACCCGCATAGAAATTACTCACTGCCGCCGCCGCCGGTCATCGCCAATGTCGGTGCATCCTCCCGAAAGGACCTGGCAAACTCGGTGGGGACAATTTTTCCTTTTCCGATGGTATCTTGCACACTGCTGTCTGATACTCTCTAAGTCAGGGCTGCCCAACGTACGGCCCGCGGGCCGCATCAGGCCCGCGACCTAATTTTGTGCGGCCCGCAGAGGGTTCGAAGATTCTTCTCATATTTGGCCCCTTGACTATTGTACCAATCCAAAGTTAGAACATACCAAGACTATTTAATTTTCAATTTAGTTTCAGCTTTATATTTAGCATGGTAATTATTTAAACTTCTTTGCTTTTATTAAATCTTTGAGATACTTAATTTTATGAACGATTCAAATTCTAAATCTCAAACTCTGGGTGTTTGGCAATGTTTCTACCATGACTTCCATCAACATACAAAAAATGCAGCCTGAACAAAACTTATGGACTAAATGCTAAATTTTGATACATAATTTCACTGAATTAAAGGCTAGTATTCTCACAGATTATTGGAAATAAATTTTACCAACACTTTGGCGTAATTCACACCGAATGATTGATAGGATTATAAAAAAACAGGCTTTTAACAAAATATTGAACGGGATTTGTTTAAAACTCTGCAAACGACTTTCATGGATAAAATTGGCAAGATTCTCACTGAATTTTGTTTAAGAGTCTGTAGACTTTTCGCCAGAATTTTCATCGCATTCAAAACATAATTTTCAAAAATTCTGGGCAAGATTACAATATTTCGCTATGTTATATTTTGCCAGAATCTTAATGAATTTGCAATAAAATTTAGAAAAAAAATTCTTCTGAAATACTTTTTTAGCATTCTCAAAGATTTCAAGAATGCATTTCAAAATGACTATTGAGTGAGATTTTGAAGGAGTCCTAAGCACGATTCTTGTGAAATCCTGGACTTCTGACCAAGATATTGTGAAAACTTGATCAGGATTTCAGCCCATCCCGGGTCATGCTAATAACACTAGGTTGGATTCTAGCAGAATTTGGATTAGGATTTTTATAAAATTCACCCATAATTTGTCCATCTTTACCACGCGTAATGAGTTAATTTATGTAATATAAAATCCTGGGTATTCTCACAGGTACCATGTTTCTGGGGTAGATTCAATATTCTGGATTAGATTGTTCCAAAATTTTTGTAAAGGACTTTCACAATATTCAGCTGAATGCTTTGCAGCAATTATCTTTTTTTTCGATTTCTTCAAATTAAATTTACTTTATTCTCTGATTTTGACAGATTATGTGAACTTCATTTACTAACTTTTGTGGCCCGCGACACAAAATTGTTTCTGCGATTTGGCCCGCGGTTCAAAAAGGTTGGGCAGGCCTGCTCTAAGTATTGCCAGTTTGGGGAGGGAAGCCAAAGTTTTTCCTCGTTTTTTCCTCGCTTTTGTCATCTTCGATGACTGATTACGATGACCCGCGTGCGGTTTGGCCTCCGTCTCCTTCTGTTGGGCATTTTGTCATCATAGTTATCGCTTCGCGCGCGAGGACTCAAACTGGAGGAAGTTTGAGATTAATTAGCTTTTTAACGTAATCCTTCAATCTCCGCGTCCGCGTCGTCGTTTTGGTCCGGTTTGGGCTCCGCTCGTTGCAACTTCAGGAGTAAAGAGACAAAGGATTTTTTGCTTGTCTAGTTTGCGGATCTCAGAGCGTGACGACCACCGTTTTGTGCTGGAATCAAAAGAAGGCATACCAATTTGCATCCTTCTTCGTCGTGTGAATGTGGCCTAGGCGTATAAGGATTGGATATGCATGGCTGAGTTCTAATGTTACGCATCCTGGAGTTATGGTTGGACAAAGACACAAATTATTTTGTCTGTGCCTTGAAGCTGTGTGTTGTTTTAATAATTTCAAGAGAATGCGGGTTTCGATAAGACCTTACGTTATATGATACGTTTTGTTGCATACGCTCACCTTAACTCAGAACTCAGAAGTGTTTGATTCTTTGATTCTATAGAAGTGGCAAAAAAAAGATACATATTAATAATAATCCTTAGATTCATTTGTTTCCTCCTGCGAGGGCGAGCAGTAGAGACGGAATTATATTTGTTCGACTTGCATTGCGGTGAACGAGTAATAAGCGTGAATAGATCGAATCAAAAATCAAATGTGAGCCCTAAATCATTATCTTATCCCATTAATCCAATACCCTCTCCACGACAACTGTGGAGAAGCAGAGGCACATTAGATCTCTAGTAACAATGATGGTCAACAAACTAGCATTCCTTCCCTTCCCCGATAACTGCAAGGACGTGGCCGGCACTGTTAATAGTTTTTGAACCACGCCTTCATATCTAGTGAGTAGTGGTTTATGAACAACATTTAGAGTAATTTGTCAAGACGAGCGGTTATGTTTTCAAGTTGTAACATTTGGTAGTCCCATTTAGTGCTTTCTTCTATTGGGCAATTCTCGCTGAAACCAGGCCGCCATCGGCACCCATCGTTAGAATTCCAATTTTATGTCACTGATCGCTAGTTTTCGATAAAACTTAAGGGTGGTCCTTTCTGTTTTCTCAAATTGGTGGACCCCTCGTACGCCAGCTAGCTGAACAGTTTGCGAAAAAGTCCATTTTTTGATAAATCTTGAGTATTTCTTCACGGTTTATGTCTCATATTTCACTTGGAACACATAGCAAACTTAGTGGCATCATATAGAGAAAGGATATAGCTTTCATTTAAACTTGACAAAATTTTGGCGGCCATTTTGAATTTGGCCACCATCTTGAATTTTGTTAGAAAAATCGATTATTCACCATTAGCGCACCGCTAGTTTTGAATTCTGAGATCACCATCAGAAAGCTGAGGAAAAATTGCGTAAGATCGGCTACAGAAACTAAGTGAGCAATGGTATTTACCCTATCAAATGTACGATTTTCTAAATCATGTTATACGATTTTGACGTATATGGCGAGTGCAATCAATACAAACATCATTTTTTGTACAACAAAGAAACAAGTTTTCAATCGTTGGTGTATTATTTGAGACAGATGAAGGATAGGAGTATTAATTTGAGTGAAAAAATCTGGCGGCCATCTTGGATTTTGACGCCATCTTGATTTTAGGTAGTAGAATTATTTTTTTACCTTGTTAGCACTCAGCTTGTCGAATTTAGAGAACTATAGACGAGCTTGAATATATTGGTAAATCATTAAAAATGAGAGTAGTTATTATTATCCCTTTTCTATTTTTCACCATGACATGGCAGGTATTCCCCTGTTGAAACTTACCAAGGATTTCTTCAGTGGATACGAATAACTGACACTGAAGAAGACTGCAAGTGGTAGTCAAAATACGCGTATCTGTCAACGATAAGCATTTAGGGCGGAATTAAAAGGTACAACGTACACCAATCTACTTTTTTAGTTTCTCTATTGAGATCTAGCTCAGAGGGCCTCTTGGTCGTGCGGTTAGTGTTACCACACAGTAAAAAATAATGAAGATTACACGTCATGTAAACTTCATTTATGCGATGTAAACATGACGTCATGTAAATTTAAATCTGAAATCATGTAAAAATGTGTTACATGTCATGTAATCACTGAGGATCCTGCTGGATTACATGACATATAATTGAAGTTTACATGACATGTCATGTAAATATCCATGATATTCCGCGCTCCAATTATGTGCATTATATGTCTCAGAAATTTACATGTTTCGTTCGAACTGTGCAAGCATTTAGCCGCATCAAGTCAAGGAGTGTGGGTTCGATTCCCGTTTCAATTCGGAAAACTTTTCGTCAGGAATATATTTCGAGTGTGTCACTGGGTGTTGCATTTGATATGTTAGCATTAGCATTTCGCACAAATTCGTAGGTGGTACAGTCCTAGACCATTGTATGAGGGTTGCCTCCTTCTCGTCCGTTACCATAGTCAGGAATTTGGGACTAACCTCTAACTCTTAGACAAGTTTGATGCATCCTCCAATAATCGAGAGCTGTCCTGGCCACGTCCTTGCGAAAGCTAGGAAATAGGAAAGGATGATTGATTGAACACCTACTTAAGAAAGATGCAAAGAACTCTACGACCTCTCATAGGTGTTACGGGATGTTGTGGAATGTTGATGGAAAGGGTAGTGCCATAGAATACGTTCGGTAGACGTTCTGGCCAACAAATGGTTAATGTTTACGCATTGTGATCATGCGCTGATGATCAGAACAAACTCATAAAATTCCTTTTTCGAAATTCCTCTGCGATCCGTCGCTCCTCGTAATGAACAATAACGTGAGCCGTCACTTAGCACTCAGCGTCCAAATGCACGCACCACACAAAAATCGACAAAAAACTGCAGTTCATAACCCATCCTGAACCGAGCATTAACGAGCCACATTCAATTTTTGAATCAACACGCTCAACGCACTTCTTTTTCTTCTTATTCTTCTTGGCATTACGTCCTCACTGGGACAGAGCCTGCTTCTTAGCTTAGTGTTCGTATGAGCACTTCTACAGTTATTAACTGAGAGCTTTCTTTGCCAAAGTTGCCATTTTCGCATTCGTATATCGTGTGGCAGGTACGATTATACTCTATGCCCAGGGAAGTCAAGGAAATTTCCATTACGAAGAGATCCTGGACCGACCGGGAATCGAACCCAGACACCTTCAGCATGGCTTTGCTTTGTAGCCGCGGACTCTAACCACTCGGCTAAGAAAGGCCCTCTGAGTTATAGCTGAGTTACGCTCAACACACACAGGAGATGAAAAAAAAGAACGGGTCGCACGAAACGAATTCAAACGCAAGCAAATCGAACAAAATCATCTTTAGATAATCTCCACTTTTATTACTTTGAAAAACTTTTTTCCATAGAACATTCGGACCACATGGCACCATCTGCCGAATCTAATTTTCACCTTAACATAGTGGTCACCAAAAACTTTTCAGTTCACTAATTGAATTTTACATAACACTCCAATCACTTAATACTTTCAAAAATCTTCAATTCAAACATTAAAATTTCCATCCTAAACTATTTTACCCCAGTAATTCCTCATTCGTCCCACTGTGCGTTGCAATCGCGCAACCCGCAACACGTTGACGGCGAACTTTGCGTACACTACTATACAACAACCGCAAAGCAGAAAAGCGCGACACGCGACGAGGAGCCACCGACAGCTATCTATCTACTCGGGCGTTGCATTTGATAGGTTTAGCACAAATTTCCCCTCCTTTAAACATTGGAAGGTTGTTCTTTGGATACCAAAATGAAATATTTTGAATTGTTTTAAACATTTTTTTTTTTCACATAACATTATAATACTAAAATGAGGTATTGACAACTGAACAATACTCAATTATGGTATGATACTAAAATATGGTATGAAAAAGTTATTGCAAGTTATTTTTTCCTCCTCGGGTACAAATATAAGATTTTTTTTGCGATTGCGTTGCAATTCAATAAAATTTTGTTTGATAAGGTGCACTGCCTGCTAATCCTACCAAAGAACAATGCTGAAAAGTGACACTTTTCAGTACTGTTTGGGAGGCGTCAGCCAAATATCCCAGTCTATTCTGCCATAGCATCTGATTTTATATGTGTGATCCAGATACAAGAAGTGGTGCATTTGATTCACATCCGGATGCCCAGACAACCAGAAATCGCATGAAAGTTCATGTTACAACTCGTTTATTCATACTAATTACATCAAACTCGCTAAACACCGTTGATAAACTCGTCAGATTGATGAGCTTCCTCGCATAACACACTTCTTTTCTGAGTTCATTTGTACATTTTGTTTCATCCCGTACACTCGTACAAAGTAAGTCGAATCAATCCGTAGCAGCTGTCAAATCGACATTTGTTATCATAAGTTATGTCGCATAAGATCACAAGTTAGTTCGGTGGAACATTTATACACTCGCATTGTATGTTATAATTCATCACATAATATATGCACGCATATCGCCTCCACTTTTGTACGTAGAAGGCCTTTTCGTGACATCTTATGAGTGAATTGTTGCACATACCAAGCCTCCAGGTGATTTCGTTATACGTACATTTTGGTTGTCTGGATGCGCTCTAATACGCCCTACTTCCAAAACAGGGTATCTTGCATGGATACCGAGAAAAAATAATTTTAGACGAACTGCATATTCAGACCAATCTGACAATAAGGTGCAGAACCACTTGGGCACTTCCATGATTCACTTTGGCATGGGGGGTTTTTCTTGGCTGAATTTTCTGAAACTTTGCAATAAGAAGCACTTCAGTAGGACGCACATTGTGGCCAAATATGAGCCCTGTAGCTTTCAAAAAACCCCACTGCCGAAATCAATCAAAAGTGCCAAGAATAGGATCCGGCTCCCTACTTGTTTGGAAACGGGTCGTCCAGCATTCGTAGAGATGGCAGCAGAATTCGCTACTATACGCACCTGTTCTGTCATCCAATAGGGAATATGAGTTTGTATGATGTGAACGAGAAAATGTGTGACATTCGTAGATACTACTATGTCGCAGCCTACGCGATTGAGTAATACTGAACTTATACTACACGAGGTTTCTGTTGAAATGTTTGTTTATGATTTTGGAAATGATCCAGCTTAAACGGAATTTTTCGTTATAGCAAAAAAATGTTGTATACAACTCGGTACAGAACTCGACTTTTACAGCGCTTTAAATTTTCTCAAAAATCTAATGCCAAATATCATTTTCTAGTCATCGTGTTTCGGACACATTTTATGCAACAAAGTTGGCGTCATTTCCTAATGTAAAACATCAAAGGTGTAGAAAATCGACGCAAATGCCTGTTATTTTCTACAGAAATTTTGTCACTGTCTGTGGTTCGAAGTAGGGACGTTGCGATATTGCGAAGTATCGATATTTGATTCGATACGATTATCGAATCGAAGTATCAATACCACCGATATATTGAACCAAAATATCGATATATCGCAATATCGTTTGATATATTCGAAGGGCGCGAAATTCTTGAATCGCTTAGTTAACAGACGTTGAGTTTCCTACGATTCGAAAGCAATTCTTTGGACCCTCAATTTTATCGGAATTTTGATCGATATGAACATGAATTTCTTCTTATACTATACATAATATTACAATTGGTATGTGAACTGCTTTCAAATATTTGAAAATCATTTTTTTACGAGAAAACCCTACAATTGTTATCCAAGTATTGGTCTACGATATATCGGAAAGAAATATCGATACCACCGATATATTGAATATGAAATATCGATACCAAAATATCGGATATCGAAAGCAAAAGAAGAACGTCTCTAGTTCGAAGTTATCGAAAGCTTAAAATGCTGTGCAACTGGCACTGATTTTTTTCAATCAAACAATCTTGATCTTAAGGCCGCACGGGACGTCATTATAACCACCCTATCCATTTGAAGAAGCAAATCTCAAGTACTAATCCATTTAATTTTCAGTTTCATACGGAGATGAACCAGCCAAGGGCTGAAAATCTCTCTAATAAAGATAAATAATAATAATTTTCAGTTTCATCGGTTCTCTAAAACTCGAGATTTGCTTCTGCAAAGTTTTGATGATAATTGTTAAAGTAAGACAAATTATAGGGAAAATAACACGGTCTCTCGTATCACCTTTAATGCATCATTCCTGTAAAAATAGACCCAAAAACTAAAAATACATTCGAAAGAGCAGCCGGATCGTTCAAAGATGACGACAACACTCTTCGAATCGCCAATCGAACACGAAGCAAAACGCGATAGACAGCAACGCTTTGCTTCGAATGCTAAGCATGTTCCTCATCCTCTTGGACGACGATCGAAGGAGGAGGCCCACCACCCCCCAAAGTCTGTCGAAGGCGATATCTTCATATCGGTAATGGAACTAGAGACCATAAGACTGGGAGTATTATAGATAGTGCGGCGGATACGTACAACGTACACTCCATGCCAATATCATATTATACAAATTCAATAACATTTAATACTCGTATCTATCTCTCTCTGCTGGGAAGAGGCGAAAGTCGAGGAAGCGCCACCAAGGCGGACTTGGCACAGAGAGCGTTTTCGGTGTTCGGTGACTGTGCAGCCAGCCGAAATCTGCTGGCGAGGATGATCCAAGAATGAATTCGGAAGGGAGTGTAGCAGCCCCGAGAGATAGCACCAACTCCAACCGAACCCAATATAATGCAACGGCTTGCGTTATCCGAAACGGAGGACAAAATAAGAAACTACGAAGAACTTATTTCTCGATATCCTGCTTTTCCGCCCCGCACTTTGGGGGGTGGAGGGAACCCCCAAATGCAAGCTCGGTGCCAAAGTGAGGACGAAATGAAATTTATTACAATTTGATATTATTACTATTTGCGCTCATATATGGCCACGACCAGCAGGAGGACAACGCTTTGCAACAACCCGGGAGAGAGAGAGAGTATATGGACAGAATGTGTTATCTTATTTAAAATTTCCATTTTCAGCTATCTGGATGGCGCCTTCGTAGCGCAGGCCGAGCGTGTTGTGCAAAGCGACGCACTTCCAGATGAATCGGGATTGGTGGTTCAATTTTCTTAGTTATATGAGCATCAACATTATTGTGATCGAAAAGTGTGGTAAAAGTTCGAAATTGAACCTGTAGATGCTGTACACCGCATTTAACCCTTTGTCTATGCTCTGGGACTGTCACTTTTTGTTAGTGAATTTATTAGGTATTTCGGTACTAATAAACTTAAAAAAATATCATAATAAAAATTTGAATGGGTCATCACAATTGGAATTCAGGGTCAATACGACCCCAAGCCACAGACAACGTAATTTGTTTATTGACACAGACAGTCGGTTAAGCAGCAGCAAGTCATAAACAAACAAGCTCTTTAGCCAAACTGCGTTTAGCTCGTTCGGCATTAGGTATCATAACCGGGAAAAGCAGATTTCGATCTCTCCCCTTCCCTTCCCCTACACCGGCTCCACCCGGATTTTCGTTCCACCGGCCAAACCTGCTGCACACACATAACCGAGCGACTGCCATCAGCTCCGGAGAGCTTATCTATAATGAAATCTTATCTTTTGTTATATTTCGCTTTTTTCCGCTCCAGTCATCGCCGTGCGGGACCTGGGAGAGCAACAACGCGAGAGACCTTATCTTTCCCGCTAAATCGTTCCGTAACATACATACTCACGAACGATGACGACGACGACGACGACTCAGATGGTGGTGGTTTCGGCTGGTCCGGGTATCCAGGAGTTGACCTTGTATCTACGGAAACCATCTGGCGGAGCATCTAGCTTGTCGTCGTCGGATGGATTATCTATCATCGTCGTTATTGATCCGGATACAGTTTTTTTTTTTTGGTAAATTTTCCAATCGTCCATACCAGCTGACGCGTTGTCGCACAGCTTCCGCTTGATCGCTCGCTTGCTCGCCTCGCAGTCATTGTGTTATGTTGTAGCAGTCCAATCGCGCCATATCCAATTAATCAAACAAGTAGAGGCAACATAAAAAATGCCATTTAGATCCGTATCGTTCAGATTGAGCCACCACACAGACAAACGCTGAGCTGAGATGTGTGAGCGCAGTAAGTACGCGGGATTTTCTTGCACATTCGGGTCCCGAAAAGTTCGATTTTTCTTCTCGATTGACGGAGGGGTGAGGGGAGGACTATCTCTCTTCGCAGGAGATGGTCCTATTGTTTGGTGGAAGCCAGAACTTGGCCAGATTTCCGAGCCCATCGATTTGCGATTAATTCGTCGTTGTTGCGTTGTCGTTGCCGTAATCGAAGGCACTATTTTTCACTTGATGCCCGACCGATGGTAATGGATGCACAGTGGGAAAAACTGGCGAAAATGTTTCCTTGGTTAAGGTTTAAGCAAGCCATATAAAAAAAAAATAAAGCTTTTCAACCAAATTTAAGAAATCTTTTGACGACCATTGAAGAACCTCTTTTTACGATCGTACTTAAAATCTAAAATTATTCTACTAGAGGGATTTGAGGTTTTGCCATTAGGTGATACTAGTGAGCAGTAGCACGGGAAGTAGGTAGTGGGACACCTGGGTAGGACAGTCAATGGATTGTCCTACTCACGATTCAACAAACATAACAAGATCACCAGAATGCTTGAAAAATATATTATCATCTGTTCAATATACATGCAAACTCGATCTCTGTAGTACTTATCCTTAAGAAGGGTGGAATACACGATAAGGTTTTTCATGCATTTTTTTTTTGCTGTTAACCTATTTTTTGTGTAGAGATAGATGAAGTAATTAAAACAACCTCATTGATTGTAAAGGCAAGCAGTTTGATCTATTTTTGTCAAATTTGTTTAATAAATTTTATTGAAAAAGGATATAAATATAAAGAACATTCATATTTCTTTAATATGAATGATAGACGGATTTCACGCCAACTCGACACGCGATTAGCAGCACCCCTTCAGAATTCAATGAAACTTTCTGGATGTCAAAAATATGTGAAACTAAGATACTTTGCGTACTTTGTTTTTTCAAAATCGATCTAGACTAACGTTTGGAAAGGGTCAAAGTTTTTTTACTTTTTTTTATAAACCCGTATACCGTTATGTCAGGGGCCCAGATAGCCGTAGCGGTAAACGCGCAGCTATTCAGCATGACCATGCTGAGGGTCGTGGGTTCGAATCCCGCTGGTCGAGGATCTTTTCGTAAAGGAAATTTTCTCGATTCCCAGGGCATAGAGTATCTTCGTATCTGCCACACGATATACGCATGCAAAACATGGTCAATCGGCAAAGAAAGCTCTCAGTCAATAACTGTGGAAGTGCTCATAAGAACACTAAGCTGAGAAGCAGGCTTTGTCCCAGTAGGGACGTAATGCCAGAAAGAAGAAGAAGAAGAACCGTTATGTCACCAGTCACCGTGCGGCCTCCATTCACCGTGCACATATACAAATTCCTACAGAATATTCATACAATTTTCACAAATCATTCTTTTGTCAGCAAAATAAGATAAAACTGATGAAATGAAGTAGTTCTTATCACAAAGCATTTTGAAAAACCTAGCTTATGTAGTCAAAATCATGTGAATTCTGTTTGATAATGAGATTTTTCAACACTCTTAGTAGAAACGCCAAATATTCACATTTTTCATTTTAACGATAGAGTATGAAATTTTTCAAAATTTCGATAAGTTTTCACTGTGGATACTATTAGTAAGATGTATTTCATCATATGAGCAATGAGATTTTATGCAAATTGAAAATTTTATTGTGTTTCAGTCGAAATCCAAATACACGGTGAATGGATCCTTTTCAATACATACGGTTCCTATTACCGTGCATTAGTGCAAAAGGCATGAAATTATTCGGTAATATTAGATTTATTGTTATGTCGTCATTCAACTACTTCATATTTAGTTTTTCAGTGAATATGGAATGGTTTGAACAATACAGTCAAACCCCCTATAACGGTTTTAATGAAAAAATAATTATTTAGCGTATTTTTAAACTTTTATGGTGTTTATTGTAAATGAAGATTTGAATACTCTTAAAAATGAGTGCGCACACTACTAGCAACATAATTACTCCATCAACAACGTTTCTTTAAAATATAAAATTAAATCATGACGAAAACTATACGCACGGTGAATGGTGCACTAGTGTGAACGGTAAATGGTAACATAGAACGGTACGAGGCGACCTTAACATGACATTTTCAAACAAAACTTTTGAGTAATTTTTTGTTATGCATCACTAGTTTTAGATTTTTCCTTGAATTATTATATAGTTACACGCTACGTAGTGGTATTCTAGTACGCATCAAATTATTTGGAAAAGTTATATAATTTTTTGATGTGAATTTTTTTCTTAAATGCACGGTGAATGGTAGCTTTACGGTAACTCAAAAACGGTAAGAACTACAAAAAAGTGTTGTATTGGGGACTGAAGTGAAATTTAAAAATTTAAATAAAAATTCATTTTGGACTTAAAAAATTCGATGTTAGAATAACTTTTTTCTCTAAAATATGCCCATTGCAAACTGGGACGACTTTTAGTAAGTTTAATTGCGAAACTTTTTGCTTAAGGATGATCAAAATCTGAAATGGCCGTTTTTTTTTAAATCGACTTTAAAGTTTTGAATATTTTTTTATTTTTTCAATATTTTTTTCTCAAACGTCAGGAAATTTCACGACAGTCCCCCATACAACACTTTTTAGTAGGTCTTGCCGTTTTCGAGTTATACAGGTTTATAAAAAAAAAAGAAAAAAAAACTTTGGGACTTAAAAATTTCGATGTTAGAAAAACTTTTTTCTCTAAAATATGCCCAATTTGCAATGTATGGACGACTTTTAGTAAATTTAATTACGAAACTTTTTGCTAAAGAATGATCAAAATCTGAAGTGGCCGTTTTTTTTTAAATCGACTTTAAAGTTTTGAATATTTTTTTTTCAGTGTAGAAAATGTGTTTTTATTTTGTTAATATTTTTTTCTAAAACGTCAGGAAATTTCACGACAGTCCTCCATACAACACTTTTTTGTAGGTCTTACCGTTTTCAAGTTATACGGGTTTAAAAAAAAAGTAAAAAAAAAACTTTGACCCTTTCCAAATGTTAGTCTAGATCGATTTTGAAAAAAACAAGTAAGTAAAGTAAGTAAAGTATCTTAGTTTCACATAGTCTTCACACCCAGAAAGTTTCATTGAATTCTGAAGGGGTGCTGCCAATCCCTTTGTCGAGTTGGCGTGAAATCCGTCGATAACAAAAGTTGACACTATAAATGATCATAAACACAGGGCTTTCTTTTTAGATACTTGGTCTCTATTTTAATGCAATTTTTAATGGAAGGTCTCTGAAGTATCTCTTTCAACCAAATTGATCTCTCAAATCCAATTTTCCTTAATTTGCTCGCATGGAATCCTGATGAAAAATTGTACAGGCGTTCAGGAGTATAACAAGTTAAACGGGCTCTTCGAGAATTTTGTTTCAGACTCACCGAGGAAATTATCATGGTGATTTCTTTTAAAATTCCTTCAGGGTCTCTCCAATTCCTACAGAATTGGCCCAGGAAATTCTTAAGAACTCCAAAGCTAATACCTCCTGCATTTTTATCAGGTATTACTTTGATTTCTTCCAAAATCTATGCAAGAATTTCCTCCAGATATTTGTTTCATTAATCCCTCAACTGAATTCTCCAGTTTTCACTCTAGGATACCTTCCAAAGATTTCTACAGTATTTCTTCCGAAGAAATCAAGAAAGTTTATTATTTATTAGGGAGAAAGCACTAATTTTCGACCCATTCATACGATTTAGGCCTACTTTGTTGGAAAATTCAAAAAATGACACAGAATTCTTGTAAGTCAAAAATTAGTGCTTTTTCCTTATCTTTAATTGAGTGGCTTTTCGCTCTTGGCGAGTTCACCACTTAAATAATTCAAAAAGGTTTATTCCATAGTGGTTGAAATAATAGCTTTAGGGTTTTTCTTTTTCAAGAAAGCTTGCAAAAATTCCTCCCGCCCATTCAATTGGATTCCTTTAAGAATTCATCCACGTTTCCTCCCACAATGTTTTTTTGTTCTAGGAGTTTTTCTAGAATTTAATCCAAATATTACTCCTGCAGATACCTGATACACACTTTTCCATAGAGATCCTGTTCATTTTTTTCTTCTTTTTTTTTGTCTTTATTAAAGAGACTTTCAGCCCAAGGCTGGTTCGTCTCATTTTCGATTTCTCAATTCGATTTTTTAATTATCTAAAGTATGTAGAAAATTGTCTACAACTTCCTCAAGAATCCAGGAGTTATTTCATAGATCCTTATTTATTTAGAGTTACTTTAATATTTACCCAAGTTTTATCAGAGGTATCTCTACGGGGCCCAGATAGCCGTAGCGGTAAACGCGCAGCTATTCAGCAAGACCAAGCTGAGGGTCGTGGGTTCAAATCGCACCGGTCGAGGATCTTTTCGGGTTGGAAATTTTCTCAACTTCCCAGGGCATAAAGTATCATCGTACCTGCCACACGATATACGCATGCAAAAATGGTCATTGGCATAGTAAGCTCTCAGTTAACAACTGTGGAAGTGCTCATAAGAACACTAAGCTGAGAAGCAGGCTCTATCCCAGTGGAGACGTAACGCCAGAATGAAGAAGAACTCTACGATTTTCTTTAGAAATACCTCACGGATTTATTTTTCAGAAAAAAATACTTGACATTTCTAGAAGAATTCTGAAAACTTTCAAGATTTACTTGAGAAAATCTCAAAAAATTACTGGAGAAAATTCTCTAGATATCTTAGAAGGAATCTCTGGAGCAGTTCAGCAATTGCTGAATTTGGTATCTTTAGAGAAATCCATAGCTTTAATATTATATGAATCTTAAAAGACAATTTTTATGGAAATCCCTAAGAAATTTTCGAGAAATGTCAGCTCTGACCCTATAAAGTATTGAACACTAAGCTCCTGGCTCCTTTTAGGTTTTTCTTTCTTGGTTCTTGTTTGGTCTCCTTTCGACTTCGTTTTGGTTCCTATTAGGTCTCTTTTTTCTAGCACAAGGTCTTCAATTTCCTATTTTCAAGGCACTCAATCGCTACCAGCCCTGTAAAGACGAAAAGCTTTCACAGTCTTGTGGTAACGGCTGGCATGAAAATGAGAGGGTAAGCAGCAGAAGGGTGCGCGTAAGAAAAAACTCGTTTTAAGAAAATCTATTCTGTAGTTTTTCCAACAAATTTTCATACTATACAAATTGTATGACGGGAGTCAAAAAAAACAAACCAGTTTTCTAAGAATTATATTATATTTTCTGTTGAATGGGAACATCACCTGAAAATATTGTTAGAACGCTTGGAAACAGTAGAATTTCCTCAACTCAACTCAAAGTCAAAATGTCACTTGACCAACCGAATGAATTTCCAGTCCAGTATTATTATTTTTCTTAGCTTCATTGTGCACAAAATATTAGCCAACGTTTGTCCTATCCATGGTTTCAAACGTGGACGCGCTTCTGCTAGTGTGCATGAAACTACTATTTTGAAGTTATCTCGTGATCCTAATTATTTCGAAAAATGGCGTCTTCGTAAAAATTGTTTTTTCTAGCCAAGAAGTTAGAGATTGTTGACAAAAATCATACTCACTAGTGCCGCAAGGGCAAACTATTAAATAGCATGGCTCGTACAATGATAACCCTTGACTTACAGGACAAGTTTGCCAAAAGTGTTATTTTACTAAGTAGTTAGGAACGAAACAAAATAGAAGGGACAACAGGTCGAAATTATTTTTTTCAAAGAAGGAAAAATTTCCCACCATGCAAATTGTTTTCGACATTTTGTCCCTTCGACCTTTTGTCCATAAACCGTTAGGAATCTGAGATATTTGCAAAATAAAAGTTTCATGCTAGTTTCATTGCGCCACCTAGCTGCAGAATCTCGAATCACTTGGCTTGAATAATGATAGCCCTTAAGCTACTGAAAATTTTCGCTGAAGACGCCATCTTTCTAAATAGTCAAAATCCTCAGATATGCGCATAACAAAAGTTTCATGCACGCTAGCCCTACTTGGTGGTGGAGTTTTACTTAAGCATTGTTGCCAGCCACGACAAAATTTAGAACTTTTCATGAAAACTGTATTACAGTTGAAAAGTATTGCTATGTTGATAACCATTCCATTTTCTATTCCGCTCAAGTTTTATGGTTTTGATCTTTTCTTTATTCGTCTGTGTTGCCGGCCATATGAACATGTGTGCTTCAGCTGACTGTATGGCATGCAACACTTCCTTCAACATTGGTAAACATTCGGTATCGTAATCTTTAAAATTTATTGGTATTTACGTATCATATCCCTATATAATTGGCTCCTGTGATAACAATCAAGCAGTGTTGCCTATTACCATAATATGAAAACTTGAATGACCATTTTGCTTCAACATTGCCGAATATCTCGGATGAGTTGCATTTTTCAAAATCATAATTATATGCCTGATTTTTTTAACGACCGATTCTTTTGATGACCCCCCGATAACGATCATAAAAAGAGTTTGGGGTGTTTTACCAGATTTACAGAGTAAATAATTAAGAGTATAGTAACAAATATTTGATTTGCTTAGTGGAATACCCATAAGTAAGTAAAGACCATTTTCAGCATCGGCGAGTCTATGAAAAGAGTCTCCGTCCCATATGACAGACGCATCACCAATCAGCTCTGGCAAAAGCTAAGGAATTTCGAAATTGATTTAGTAAATTTCCAAATCGATTGAATTTCTTTATAAGTGCCATTTCAAACATTACATTCATTTCTTATAACTAGATGTTCTATGATAGCCAACACTATCATCCTAACCCTCTAATACCCAACCCCGCCTTTAGACGGGGTACACTTTGGAATTTTGTGTATTTTTTCGTAGCTCGGAAATTAAAATGTTTTTATTTTTGGCTTAAACCTTGACTCATAACACACATATAAGAAAATTTTTTTATGATTTTTGAAACTTTTTTGTATTATTGAAAATTGTTTGAAAAATTGTATTCTTATATAACCTACAAATGCCTGGGATTCATTTAACGTGTATTATAAAAAATCGTAACTTTTATATTTTTCTACGATCAACCTATCACAGAAAAAGAGCCTGATGGCATTGAAATGATTTCAAATCTGTTTTTCCGTTAGTTACACGGAAAATAAAAATGTTCCAGGAAAAAATTAAAAAATTCATATTTTCAAAAGTATAGTAAAAACTCAAATTTTTATTATTGTCAAAAATCAGTAATTAGAAGAGGCTTCAAGAAAAAATTGAAAAGGATAGGTATGTTCAAATATGAAAATAATAAAAATCAAAAACCAATATTCATAAATTTGCGAAGAAAAATAAATCATTGCCCAAACCGTGTTTAGAATGATTTTAGATAACGAAAAATAATATTTAGATCGAAAACAAAAATTTGGGTATTAGAGGGCTAATTTGGTAAACTAAATTGAACTTTTATTAACATTTTGTTTACATTTCGTTGGCCGTAGCAGTTCATAATTTCACAGCTGAGTAGATTTCACCTGTTTTAAACCTTCCAGTCGTTGCGCAGTTTAACACCGTCAGAACCACCACGCTGCAGCTGTGTACGAGAAGCGAGGTTTTTTCACCAGTGCACTATGGTCCAGGAATCAGTTTTACGCGGAAAGATGCATTTTGAGCTTTAGAATGAAACATTAGACAAAAACGGTCTTCTACAAAGTTGTTTGTATTAGTTAAGCCCGTTGCTTGATGTTATTGAATATTAGGGTGGACCACATTTCCATAGGAATTGTGTAACTAACTTTCTTATTTTTAGAAATTGTGTTATACATGCTTCAACAAAGTTGTAGACCATTCAATTTCAAGCAACTTTACCAAAAAAAGTTTTTTTGTATCTCTTAAATTGACCGAATTAGAGCTATTTTCCTACGGTGACATAGGGTGGTCCGAACAAAACTGATTTTCTGACTCTAGAGTTTTGAATTCAAATTTCTCATCAAAGTAGTCCATGAAACACTTTTAGAGCTTTGAAAAAATTCGTAATTTGGTGAGTGAAGAAACTCGCTATATCCTTCCGTTTGGGAGTTATTGCTGTTTTTCTTTCAAAAACATGCCTACTTTGATTGAGAATATCTCTGATTGGGGCAAACATAAAAAATATCTTTTGACGGCATTCAAAAGACAAAATAAAATTGTATGTTATATCAAAAAATTACAGATGTGTTATTTTTGTAACTTTAATAAAATGTCTTGAAAAACAAATATTTTTTATCACCAAAACTTCAATATCTTTTGAACTAAAATAGATATCAACAATCTTTTTGTATGTAAATTTGTTAAGTTCTAAAAGTTGTTCATAGACGACTTTGACGAGAAACTAATATTGAAAAAACTAGAGTTGAAAAACTTAATTTTGTTGGACCACCCTACGATGATTAAGACAAAATGCTCTAGATTGATCAAATTTTGAGCTACAGAAAAACTTTTTTTGGCAAAGTTGATCAAAATTTTAAGTTCTACCGCTTTGTCTAAGAGTATATACCAGTATTTTTGCGAATAAAAAAGTTGATTGTATGATTTGTGTGATATTGTGGACCACCCTAGTTTTAAATGACACAGTATAAAAGCTTACATTTTTAGAAACAATTTTGTAGAAGATCATTTTTGTCTAAAATTTTATGTTCATGCCCAACATGCAAAATAATAAAGAAATACATACTATGAAAATCTTCAATATAGTTTTAGAGCCTCATCTTTTTTATTTCAGATTTTTCGTCAAAGCGGTCTATGAGCGACTTTAAGAACTTAACAAAACGCAAATTTTTATGAAAAAATACTGATGATATCTATTTTAGTTCAAAAGTTATCGAAGCTTTCCTGCTTAAAATCCTTTGTTTTTCAGGGCATTTTATAAGAGTTACAAAAATAACACATCTGTAATTTTTTGACATATTACACAATTTTATTTTGTCTTTTGGATGCCGTCAAAAGATATTTTTTATGTTTGCCCCAATCAGAGATATTCTCAATCAAAGTAGGCATGTTTTTGAAAGAAAAACAGCAATAACTCCCAAACGGAAGGATACCATGATGAATCAAAATCCGGACGATACCAATATCCGGACACTCTGATAATATTCATTACTTAAACGAAAAAGTAAATGTTATTCTGCCAGTTTTTAACCGTATTAACTATTTATGATACTTCTGATCATTTTACTGATTGTTGTAATCTAGTTATCATTGCCAAATTATTAATAAAAATGCAAAATATCTGCGCTCCGTCTGGACGTCATTTTTTCGCATCGTTAGTTTATTCGGTAGAAGTGTTGACAAACGCAGGTCGAATGATTTTCTTGTGATAATGTGTTTCATTCGAATTGTTAGTAAAGTGATTTAAACTGAAATAGACTCAAAACAATGGTTTTATGATTCGGGGACTTGTAAGTCGTGGAATATGGTAAAAATGTGTACTAAGAAGTGTGATAAAAGGGTGTCCGGAATTATGGCCAAATGTTTTGATTCCGGACATTGCATTGTTTCTAATGATTCTAGTTGAATCTAAATGAACGGATGTAAAATTAGTGGTAATAGAGGAAAACTTGTAAAACAGCTACAGAAAGCATTATTAGTGAAAACAAAGTGATTTATACGGAAAAACTGTGTGAATCTATCGTTACTACCATAGAACCAAAAGGAAGTGTATCGCAGGTAATTGAAATACAAACAATACTCATTTGTCGTCTATTTGAAGCACTGTGGGTCGCAAAAATGCTTTATATTGTATGATATATGATGTGGAATTTGAATTCAATATAATTTTCGTGAATTTTGTGCAAATAGTTCAAGTTTTAACGATTGTCCGGATTTCGATTCAATAGTGTCCGGATTTAAAGACAACAATTACTTCAGGTGTCCGGATTTAAGGACAAGACATGCTTCATTATTTTAACGGTTTTCATGGTAAAATCTTTAATTTTAAGGCGAAATTTATCACCTACATTAAAATCTGATTAGAAGTTGCTCATTTAGTAACAGAACTTTGATTGTTTACCCATGATTCTCATTAAAAATACAATTTGAAAATTTGTCGCTGCTTAAGTGTCCGGGTATTGATGCATCACGGTATAGCGAGTTTCTTCACTCACCAAATTACGCATTTTTCAAAGCTCTAAAAGTGTTTCATAGACTACTTTGATGAGAAATTCGAATTGAAAAATCTAGAGCCAGAAAATCAGTTTTGTTCGGACCACCCTATGTCATCGTACGAAAAAAGGTCTAAATCGGTCAATTTAAGAGATACAAAAAAACTTTTTTTGGCAAAGTTGCTTGAAATTGTATGGTCTACAACTTTGCTGAAGCATGTATAACATAATTTCTAAAAATAAGAAAGTTAGTTACACAATTTCTATGAAAATGTGGTCCACCCTAATATTCGATAACACCAAACAAAGGGCTTAACTAATACAAACAACTTTGTAGAAGACCGTTTTTGTCTAATGTTTCATTCTAAAGCTCAAAGTGCATCTTTCCGCGTAAAACTGATTCTTGGACCACTGTGCAGTGTTGTACGTAATACAGCGCGACGACTGAAGTCTTTTAACAAAACAGCCATTATATAATCTGACCTAAATTATGCTAAATAAATGACGCAATTATCGTGATAACGGAAAATTCCAACAATTTTTGTCTAAAATTATTAACAATTTTATTCGACGTTTGTACCAATGTAACTCATTGTAACTCATGTAACTCATTAGTACTATACCAGGGTGGAGGCTTCAGAATTATTTTCAATATTTTTATTTTGAATTCTCTGCAGAGCGTTCCTCCTGGTATGACAACAGCTAGGTCATATTGGTACAGCATACAACATGGCTGGCTTGAAAATTTGTTCAAATATCAGAAGCTTGTTCTTAAGACAAAGTTTTGGTTTTCTATTAATAAGGGGATAGAGACATTTTACATATTTGTTACATTTGGCTTGAATGCCCTCAATGTGATTTTTGAAAGTTAAATTCTTATCTAGCATGAGCCCTAGATACTTAACTTCATCTGACCAATTTATTGGAACCCCTCTCATCATGACAACATGTCTACTTGAAGGTTTCAAATAAAGAGCTTTTGGTTTATGTGGGAATATTATTAGTTGAGTTTTGGAAGCATTAGGAGAAATCTTCCGGCCTGTGTCATCCGCAAACAAAGATTTTTGACATCCCTGAGGCAACTCAGGTAAGTCAGATGTGAAAATATTGTATAATATTGGTCCCAAAATGCTACCTTGAGGAATACCAGCTCTTACAGGAAGTTGTTCAGATCTGGAGTTCTGATAATTAACCTGAAGTGTACGATTTGGCAGATATTCTAACAATGTATGTTGAAAAATTAAAGTTTTTTAATTTCGCAATCAAGCCTTCATGCCAAACACTGACGAATGCTTTTTCTATGTCTAGAAGGAAAAGACCAGTAGAATAGCCTTCAGATTGGAACGGATAAAATTTGTACACATAAAAGTTGATGGGTGGTTGAATGTCCGTTGCGGAATCCGAACTGTTCATTGGGAAAAAAATTAATTCATGTTTATGTGATGTTTATGTGGGTCGTCATTCTGTTCAAAATGACCTTTTTAAAAAGTTTACTGATGGAAGAAAGCAAACTGATTGGACGATAGCTAGAAGCTTCTGCAGGATTTTTGTCTGGTGGTAAAATTGGAACAACCTTAGCATTTTTCCATTTGTCAGGAAAATATGCTAATTGTTTGTTAAATATATCAACTAAGAATGATAAGCTATTTTCTAGAAGTTTCTTGATGGGTATGTAGAAAATTCCATCATCACCAGGAGCTTTCATATTTTTGTTTTTTTTTTTAATAATAGTTCTCACTTCTTCCAAATCAGTCTCCCAGGCATTTTCGAAAACGTTCTCTTGATTGAGAATATTTTCGAAGTCCTTGATTTTCAATTGGACTAGTAAGTTCTAAATTAAAATTGTGAGCGCTTTCAAACTGCATAGCAAGTTTTTGAGCTTTTTCGCAATTGGTTAATAATAATTTGTTTTCCTCTTTCAATCAGATATTGGCTTCTGAGCTTTTTTCAAAATTTTAGATAATTTCCAAAAGGGCTTAGAGCCAGGGTCCAATTCAGAAATTTTATTTTCAAAATTTATGTTTCTTAATTGTGCAAAACGTTTCTTGATATCTTTCTGTAAATCCTGCCATATAATTTTCATAGCAGGATCGCGAGTGTGTTGAAATTGCCTTCTCCTCACGTTTTTAAGACGGATCAAGAGTTTAAGATCATCGTCTATAATCACGGATTCAAATTTTACTTCACATTTTGGAACTGCAATACTCCTGGCTTCAACAATGGAATTTGTTAAAGTTTCAAGAGCATTGTCAATATGAAGTTTTGTTTGTAAAGAAATGTTAACATCAAGATTATAGTCAATAGACGTTTCATATTCCAGTCGGCTCGAAAATAATTGAAAGTAACAGGGACATGATCAGAATCAAAATCAGCATCAGTAATCAGTTGGCTACAAAGATGACTAGAGTTGGTTAAGACCAAATCAATCGTAGATGGATTCCTAGAAGAGGAAAAACATGTAGGACTATCAGGGTATTGAATTGAGAAATATCCTGAAGAGCACTCATCAAATAAAATTCTGAATTACTTTGCAACTTATTCCATGACCGATGTTTGGCATTAAAGTCACCAATGACAAACAATTTTGACTTATTGCGAGTCAATTTTTGCAAGTCAGTTTGGAGTAAATTAACCCGAAGAAAGTAGCCATCATGCTAACATTGTAGATTAGATTTATTTATTCGTTACTTAGACTTTTCTAAGCGCTGTTGGCTACTGAGAAATATTCTGTGAATCTGTAGTGTGAAATAAAGTTAGAATAAGCAATAAAACGGTATTTAGTGCAATAAACGGATCTTTGAATAAACAGAAGTGTCGTGTGCGTTGTTCTAACTGTGGATTCAGATCACTATTCCGAAGAGGGTTACAACAGGAAGGAAACCTTGATTCCCCTAATGGAGTAGAGTTTTAGTAGCACTGCAATATACCGTTTTTTTTATTTTAGCACTGAAAATTACTGTTTTATTCCTTTAGGTAGTTTTTCAAAACTTCCAAGAGCAGAGAAAATTTGTGGTACAATGCGCACTTTTTTCTTGTCACCTTATTTCAAGCTTCATCCCCACTGTCCAACTCACCAATCGTGATTCTACATCTGTAGGAACACCGTGTCTAGCTGCGCCAAAGTAATCGATCATTCCTGCCGGAGACACGACATTGACGACGAGCTCCTTACAAGCTTTACTACCTTAGCGAGACAGACGAGAAGACGAGACGAAAAGGTAGGGGTGGAATGCTGAGGCTCAATCGACGCATCGTCGTGGAGGTGTGATTTTGATCTGATCAAACGCGTGCGTCTACTAGTGAGGGGTGAGGCCATACCCAGATCAACGTCATCAACATAAATGAAGTAATTCGAGCCGAATTTCAAGTAATTCTTAAATGATATTGATTTTTTCCGTTGCCAAAACCCCTTTCCTCGTTACGCTACTGGTTCGCACCTGGACGTATTTCGAACGTGCGACATGTCGCCAAAGGGTGGCACAAATTGGGCGCACAGCCCCCAATACATTAAGATGGGGTTATAGCGAGAGATTTGGGTGATTGGCGTTAGGAAAGATTCGATAGGCGGATGAATTCCTCGGAAAATTCATTATCACCATCTGGTAAAAAGCCTGTTTGTGTCTGCGTTTGATTCAACTCTTAGGATGGTGAGTCGGGAGTAGGGCAAGAAATAGAAGTCAATATGAGATCTCCTCAGCAGAGATAGTCTCAATGTGAGGCCGAAGTGTGCGAACGAACAAAAGGAGATTCTTCCCGTGCGATTGTGGGTTTTCTCATTCGTCGGTTGTGATTGTGAGTCTGCTAGGTGTTGGATTTTTTGATGAATCGCTTTCAGTCACGATGTAGACAACAGAAGTGATGTTTTACGACGATATTTGGCTTTTGAGATGTTGGTGATTCCTCTCGATTGAAGAGTTGAACGATTTTTAATTTCTGGGATGGAGCATTACATTGACAACGAACCCAACATCTATAGTACTATATATGTATAACATCTAATATTGAGTATCAATAACCCAACGACAAAAAGTAGTTTTGAAACTTTTACCGGCACGAAAAATAATTTGGCTAGTTTCCTCGAGTTTTGTTGTTCAGCCAACTCGGCACGATCAGACAATGCCGTCGATTTCCGTTCCACAACGCGAACTAAACCCATCTTCATGAAGCACTTTGCAGATTTCGCTATCTCTATCTTGCCGAGAGGTACCTCTTACCCCTTACCCCGCACTTGAAGCTTATCGTTCGAATTTATTGTTTTATTCAAATTAATCCTAAAAAATGTGCTATCATATCATATTTTCGGCTCTTTTTTCTTCTTCTTATAAATTCCACTTTTACCAGCGCGAACCGCCGAACAAAGTGAAGTGCTCTTGCCTCCCGCGCGCCGCCACAAGCCCAAGACGTTCAACGACTCCAGCCAGCGATTCATTCACCCGCCCAGGCCTCGGCCGAAACTTATCAACTATTGATATCAACTTATTTATCATATTTATATTTCTTTTTTCGTTCCTTAATGTGCCCCTTGAGCCCCGCATTCCCTCATTGTCCCGATCGGCGGAGTCGGCGGAGATAAACGGAGTGGCGCGCGGCCGAAGGCTTTTGTTTCTGTGCGCGAAATTGATTTCAAACACCGGCCAAACAGCGAGCATTGCTTCGGCGGAATAATTTATGCATATTAATTTTTTACTCACTTCGATGGGATGCGTGGTCTTTCGAGAGGGGTTTTACCATCAGCGTAGACAGGACTTTTGTCATGGAGAGGCGACTTTTGAAGATATTACACGTAAAAATGACTATTTCTTGCACATTCTTCTTAATTTATCAATAAGAATTAATCTAAGAATCAATCAAATTCATTCCAAGCGATGGAAGAATGGCCAGGTACCCATACAAGGTTTGCAGAGTTGACTGAATTCAGTTCCTTAATTTGAGTTTGACATGTCTAGACCTTGAGAGGGCCAAAACAAAAGCTTTTATAGCAGCCTGATTATCTGACACAATTCTTTGCAAGTAGTTATACGTTCACTCTTCCCGTGAAGGGAGTTGTGTGGTAAATTTCCTTGAAAATGACGAGCTACACACTCGGTTACCAATGGCTTTTAGGACGAGATCATAGATTCATCATTCATTCCAATTCGTCAACTGATTGAGCAGAGCGTTAAGTCTAACATTTTTTTCTAGTGGCTATCATGAAGTTTGGACGATTGCCTATATTAAGTTATCCAAGATCTGTACTACTTGAGTATTCAATCAGGCTGAAACTAGAGTTACTGTGCACGTGCTGTAGCCTTAGGTGCAGGAGCCTCATTGCTTGCAAGCTCACGGGCGCGCTGTACATTGTGAGACCTTTTTTGGTGCGCCTCATTTTTCTTGAGATGTGTCTCACTGCGGTCTCATGCGCTCCGTCACATGTGCTGTTTAAAATTCAGCGCAATAATTGAAGTGATTACAAAAGTTTACAATGAAAACTGAAATTGTCACTCTTGGATCGCGAGTCTTCGACCATATCATGTAGACCATCTAGACACCTGCATAATGAGGCGAAAATAGTTGTAGAGGCTCTTCGTTACTAAGCAGTTGTTTCACAACTTGGATACCGATAGCGTCGAGCAGCGCATGAGACGAGTCTCCCCGAGAGCACATCACCTAGCGCGCGCTTTTGGAATTTTCGTGAGCCTCCTTATAGCGCAGCACACTAGGATTCCTATGAGCTGAGAGACGGATTGGTTGGAGGCTCGTCAGTACATTTCTGTGCTCCTGAGATAGGGTAGGTGTACAAGTTATATTTCGCCATACGTGATTACTTTCAGATCTTCAAATTTTTAAAATTTTAATGTATTGTAGTTGTTAGATTTAAGATATATCTTGATTTTAAAACATTCAAAAAGATCTAAAATGTGAAAGTTATCAATATTTCACATATGGCCAAATAGGGAACCACTATGGCCATAACTGGTACACTTTCCCTATATGTAACTCTAGCTGAAACCTCTCAAACTGATATCTGAGCTGCCCCAGATGATGTGATGAGCGGTGGTATAAAGTCGTTTGGCATAAAGCCGGTTGGCATAAAATCGTTTGGCATAATGGTCATTTGGCATAAAGTCGTTTGGCATAATGGTCGTTTGGCATAATGGTCGTTTGGCAAAATAGTCGTTAGGCATAATGGGTCTAAAACCAAGAATTTCTCAACTTTTCGTGTTTACGTTTTTATTGAATCTTTCTGATGACATCATGCTTGTTTTGGAGTCAATTGATACAAAATGACACTTTATTCAGCAATCATTCGCTCTTGAATGAATTTAAGCATATTAGGAAAGTTATTGCCAATAGTATTTTAATTTCTATTCTCCAGAAATTATCCGTCTTTCAAATATTAATTCTTCTTTTGAGTTTTGCTATTGGAACAAATTTTTGCATTGAAAATGTTTATATATTTAGCACAAATTTACTCTTCTTTCAATTGTTTTTTTTTTCTAAATATGTTGTGACCATAATTATAGGTATGAAAACTGTTGATTTAAATTTCAATAAATTTCTCCTTCTTTTGTTCATAGGCTGTTCTTTGGAGCTATATTTTTTAAGTATTTTTTGTTCCAACTGACAAAAGGGCGGCAATCGATAACATTGATCTGCTCAAATTATCAGCGAAAAGAGAAATCGATTACTGCTGTTACTTCGATGGGTTGTGCCACTTTTTCCCGAATGTCGGTTCCCCGAATACCCCGTTTTCCCGACTAGCCCACTTCCCCGAAAAGTTTTTAGCACTCATAATTGTCGTAACTTTATACATTTCAGGGTGTGAACGAACTGATTATCTAATATGCACCCTTCTTCATTTAATTGGCGGTGCTTTAGAGTTTTACCGTTCTCCGCATTTTTGCCAACGTATGTATAGCCGAGAATGACAGAATATATCCATCTTCTGACTGTTCATTGTTCTTTCTCGTCACCACTTTTCGGGGAAACTAGTTATTCGAGGAAATGACATTGGGGGAAAACTAGCACAATCACTTCGATGATTCTGAAGGCACATTTTTATGTCTTTTCGTTTTATTATGCCGCAATAATTTTTGGCGTCCATTCTTCTATTGGTTTAATTATAAATTTTACCTTCTTTTAAAAATAGTCTGTTCTTAATATTTATACTGTTTTAAATTTTATTATTTAGTGAAGCTAAAAGTTAACCATTTTTATATATTGCTGTTTTATCAATTCTTGCCAGATGTGCTGTTAGAATGATAATTACTTTAGAACCTGCCAATATTCAATTTATACCTTTTTTGGGACAAACGCGTGATCTCCTTCCGAGATGTGCTGGAAAAAATATTATCTCAATCACAAATTTTTCCTTCTCTCGATAATAGACGATATTTTTGATGTACAGTTTCAAAGTTAGAATTTATATTGAACCGTTGAAAAGTTTTGCCAAAAATATTTTTTCTTAAAGATGTGTTGATCATTTGAGCAATGCTGTGAAAAGATTTTTTGCGTTAGAGCCTTAAACATTTTAAATGAAAAATAATCTGCTCTCGTATATAGGTTTTTTTTTGCATTAAATCGCATTGATAGATCTTTGGATTAGAGCTTTTGATATTTTGCAAAATAAATCCTTTCTTTTATCAAGTAATTTTCATCGAGTGTTACGTCCAGACTGGGACAGAGCTGGATCTGCAGCGAAATATTTTATAAGCGTTCCCTTGATGAATAACTGCGAACTTTTTTTTGGCAATTTACTGTTTTCAAATATGTGTATCGCAATAAGATCAAAGACATTCTTTGTTCTGAGATGTAGAGACCCGTCACGAGTTTTATTCAGAAATGTTTTGTCACAACAATTTTTGTAATTCTTAGCTTGGAAAATCTCTGAACAAACACCACGCTTGCTCATAACCTACCAAAACTTTTTGCAATGGGCTTGGTGGTGTTGATCTCGGTAAAAGCTTGAAAATGCCGATATTTATTTTAAACCAATCATTATGCCAAACGACCATTATGCCAAATGACCATTATGCCAAACGGCTATTATGCCAAACGACCATTATGCCAAACGACTTTATGCCAAACGGCTTTATGCCAAACGACTTTATGCCAAACGGGGTACAATCGTGATGAGCATTTGCATCACTGCGCACAATCAGCGGAAGGCCTTTTGCTACACATCCATTGGGGATGGTTCATCATGTGGTAAATGAACCGAACAACAGACGTATTTCCTATTGAGGTCACCAACAGAAACATCAATTGTGATTGTTAAATCAGAAATGAGTGTAGCAACGATTGCTTCATCAATGAGCATGCATGTACGAGGCATGACATGCGAGTTCGCCATTTCATGTTTACTGAAAGTGGCGAAAACTTAGTCCCAAGATATTGATCGTTACTGTTCTTTCATCCTAAAGAAATATCTGAGCTATCCTAACCGTAGCCACAACCCAAGCTCAGAAGGATTACGCTTTTTGAAACCTCATAACCTCATCATAGGCAAAAAAGAGATTAGTATCTATTAGAAGTCACCAAAGGCGAAAAGCACAGAATACACTGCGCTAAACGTGCGAAACTATAAAGGTAAAAATTTAAACCAATTTAAACATGTTTATAATCCTACCTTTATTTACCCTCAGGCTTTAGACTGAAGATAGCCAGCCGATTATCTCAAAGAAACACAAGGTCACCTGCACCATTGCATTACTCCGGGTAGGAAGGGCACACTACTGTGGAGGGTGACCCGGTAGATTTGAGGGCCCTTCAATCAGAGGATTTCAAAATATGCCTTCCATTACCGAACTCACACGTGCCTTAAATATTTTTTCAAAAACGTTTCATAATTAGAAGAAAATTTCGTGCTTTTGAGGTAAATACATATTCTGCTGATGTAAAATCACCCATACGATGGCGTTGCCAGGATTCCCGTAGTAGTTTTTATTTTGTTTTGTAGTAGTAGTTTAGTAGTTTTTGATGCTTGTGACATCAAAGATTGAAAAGCTAGCCAAATTTGTCAAAATTCACTCTAATAAAGCAAAAAAAAAATAAAATAAAATTTTACAATCATGGAAATATACATGAAGCATTTGCTTCAGAAGTACCTATATGATTCTGTTTTAAAGGTATTCCTTGATTACTTTCTGTGTGTTGTACGGTTTTGAGTATTTCGGTTATTCTTATTTTACTTTTTTTCGAGGCTCGTGAAACAAAACCTTGGAACAGGTCATAAGAAAATATCTGATGAAATCGCTGGACAAATTGCTAAAATTCTAGTTTTGCGCAAATCACTGAAAAAAACTGAAAAAAAAACTTTGTGGTGGTTTTCGATACAGAACTAGAAGGCTTAGATAAAAAATAGATGTTATTTTTTTGGGGAATCCCAAAAAAAATCATAGTGTTTTTTTTTAAATTAAATATACAGTAGGGTGCGGGTTATTTTTCAAAAGTTCTCAAAACCTAAAATTCGTGTGCTCTACTGAATTCAAATCACATTAAAAGAGAAACTTCAAAATCTGAGCCAAAAATATTAACATTTAGAGGTGGCGCAAGCGTGTTGAAAGTGAATTTTCAAGTTATAAAAAATGACCTGCAGTTAAGTAAGCATAACTTTTTTATTTTCCAACCGATTTCAAAACTTTTGGCACCATTTTCTTTCAAATTAAATTTATAAAAATTTTGTAGAACATCAAATTTGTCTAAAATCAAAACTTGTCTTAGTTAAAAATACTTTTATCCAAATTTTTCCTCATTTTGCTAAAAAAAATCATTTTTGTTTGACCATAACTTCAATAAAACTCAATCGATTCCAAATCTTTTTACATACTTTTGAAGGAAATTTCTTTGTTTTCAAACTGTTCATACAACATTTTTTTCTTAAAAATATTTTTGACTTAGGTATTTAACAAAAACTACCCAAAAACATGATTTTTCAATGAAAAAATCAAATTTCTTTGGATTATTTAAGTTTTTTTTGCCGAAAATAGCTTTTTTTCTATGAAACTTAAATATAGAAAGCATCTTGCCCTAATTACGAGTTGAATAGTGCATATATTTTTAAACATATGCAAACATAATTTTGTTTCAAAATTATTTAAAAATTGTTGCAAAGTACTTCCCAAAGGTTTAACAAATGAGAAAAATCAGTTTCAGCTTAAGAGACAATATTTAACTGGCAAAGATTTGACATAACTGGCATTTTTCGTTAAAAAGTAATGTTTTTGTGCAGTTTTTGCTGAATAACTTGGTCAAGACATTTTTTTAGTGAAATGTGATATATGAAAGGTTTGAAAACAATTAAATTTGCTTCAAAAACATGTAAAAAGATTTGGAATCGTTTGAGTTATCATGAAGTTATGGTCAAACAAAGTTGAAATTTTTAGTAAAATGAGGAAAAATTTGGAATAAATTTCTTTTAACTAAAACTTGTTTTGATTTTAGACAAATTTGGTGTTCAACAAAGTTTTTACAAATTTAATTTTGAAGGTATTGATTGTAGCATCAAAATCGGTTAAAAAATAACAAAGTTATGTGTACTTCACTGAAGGTCATTTTTACAACCTGAAAATTCAACTTCAAGCCGCTTGCGCCACCTCTAAATATTAATATTTTTGGCTCAGATTTTGAGGTTTCTCTTTTGATGTGATTTAAATTCAGTAGAGCACACGAATTTTTGGTTTTGAGAACTTTTGAAAAATAAGCCGTATATGTACCAAAAAACCAAAATCTCGCCATAATAAAATAAAATTCTTCTGAAATAAAAGAAATCCTCGATCTCTGTTCAAATTCCTTAAAATCTTGATTTTTTTTAATGAGCTTCTTGTAAAAAAACGTATTGGAAGAAATCTTGCAATAATATTAAGATGATTTTTGAAAAAATGGTTGAATCGGTAAGGAGTTTTTGGGGATCTTACTGATTTAATCACTTATCATAAGGAGTTCAAGAATGCCTCTCTTGAAAATTAAAGGACTAATCCTAAAGGATTTTCAATTATCTAAGGAATTCTCGCAAACTTCTAAGATGCATACAAGAAAAAAATCCTCAAACATATCTCAAGCGGTATATTTGAAATAAGTTAAATAGTTTGTGGAAGAATCCACCAAGTTTTTGGTAAAGCAACCATATAATTTATTGGCCAAGATTACGTCAAGAAATCCCTTTAGTGGTATTCAGGGTGAACTGCTCAGATGTGTCAGGAATGATTCATGTAGAAATACTCGAAGAATCCTTCTAAAAATCCGTGTACAAATTTTCGGAATTTCTGCGGTAAGTTTTTTTATTCCTTAATTAATTGAAATTTACATAGAAACGCCAAATAGATTTTTATTAGCTATATTATAGGGTAGATGTACCAATAGTGGAGGTATTAAGCACGATTGAACTTCATTTAACCGCCCTTATTCAAAAAGCGCAATTAATGCACATGTTGATGTTGTAATGGGAAGTAACGACAATTGACTTAATGAGGAATCTGATTTTATCGTAGTAATCCACGGCATGTCAGTGAAAAATAATACCTCCACTATTGGTACACCGTTCCTTTAGTTGCGTTATATTTTTAATTTGTGTTCCTATAGTTGCGGTATCCGTTGTTTTCTTATGGGATCCTCCACTATAGGAACACTTTACCGCAACTATTGGTACAAGCAAGAACAGTTTTAGCAACTTTAGTGATATTTCATCAGTTTTAAAGCAATTTGAACGCTGTTTTCAACTATTCCGTGTATTAACAAGCCAATACGTCGATTGGCAGTGTTGGTTCTGTGGCTAATGAAATAAAATCAGTGAAAACGGCACTACCGCAACTATAGGAAGACCCACAACTAAGGGAACACTTACCCTAGTGGTTTTACGCTCGAAGCTATTCTTGCGAAAATTCATAAAACGAATCCTGGGGCATTTTTCAGAAAAATTCTGTAGAATTTCGACATGGAAACGCTGGAAAAAAAATCTGGATTTATTGCAACTACCGTCGTTGGGGGTGACAATGGGTCAAAAAGGGATATGTGTGATTTATTTTTTGAATAACTATCGCAATTTAACTCCAGTAAACTTCAAATTTGGTGTATTTGTACTTTGATGGTACATTGACAACTGTTCAAAAAATTAAAGCCAAATATTTATTCACAGCGGCACCACAAGTGAATGAAAAATGACCCAATCTCACCCCATAGAGGGGGTGACATTGGGTCACTGTAATTGAAATAACTTGTTTTTGAGAATATGATTTCAAAACCATTCGCAACGGAAAAATATTGACAAAAAACGATGCAAACAAGACATAAAGATATCTAAGATGTTTCACAAGTATGATAAACCCACTTAAAAGAAAGATTATACTGAAAATTGAAGAGCTATGAGAAAAAATATGGAAACCCAACATTTATCGTCAAGTTTACATAAATTTTCTTGGTTTTTCCCTCAAATTGTCTTCAAAGTCTCATCCCCATTGCTATAAAGCCCATTCAGTTTCCCCAAAGGTGTGCTGAAACAGTGATTATTTTAAACGTTCGCAAATTGTTAAATTTCGGTGCGACATTCCACGATCAATAAATTTCAGGCAGAAGTCATAATCCCAGTATTTCAGCGATCCAACTCATTTGTTCTTCCGTGAGATGTTTCTATAATATAAAAACAGTGATAAATAATCAAATTTAGAAAAAAACACCCTTTTGATAAAAATTTACGATGTTGCTGCGCACGAAACACAGTTGCTGGTTTGAGAAGTTGTCAAAATGCGTTGTATTGTTATTCAATGCACGGAATACTCAAGTAGACTTGTTTGATGTTTCAGAGATGCTGTATTTAGAAAGAATAAACACATCTTAATGAAAAAGAGAACACCCGGCACCGTAAAATGTCAAAAAAGTGGACTTGGAATTTCATTTACTATCGTTCTTGCTTGACCCAATCTCACCCCCATTTTCAATGTTTTAGACATCGACCCGAAAAAAATGATTTTTTTGTGGGAAAATCAAACAGATTCCGGAAAATACCTGTGATGTGTAATGAAAAGACTTTCAACATTCTACTAATACAACGATAGAGGCTAGAGTACATGCATGATACTTTGTACAGGAGAAATTTAATGCTGTAAATTTTATCTAGTTTCAACATGCAAGTTTATTGATGTAGTACACAAAAACTACTATTTCTAAAAATGCATATTGTTATGAATTATGTGTAATAATATGTTCCCTAACATATGAATTATTAATTTTAGTAATATCAGCGTTATTAGCTGAAATATTTCACAAAACATATTTTTCCGTTTTGACCCAATCTCACCCCCTAGACCCATTGCCACCCCCATCGACGGTATTGATTTTAAAGAATCCAATTATAATTTCTGCAAAAGTTCATGAAAGCATTCCTAAACGAATTCTAAAAAGTATTTTCCATATATTTTTTTTTCAATCTTGGGGGAATCTCTGGGAACGTCTAAAAATAAAATGTTGGTAATAATAGCATAAAATCATACGAATTACCAGGAGAATTTTTTACGTTAATATCCTGATGAGTTATTAAGGATGGCCTGAGCAAAAAATGGATGATTTTTAGTAGGTTTTATGAAACCTTTATGGTTATGAAGGAGTCCTTGGGGATTGTCCAGGAATCACCAAAATACTTCTTAAACCAATTTAAACAAATCATTTTTTTTAAAGGCAGCTTCTTCACCGATAAAGATTTATTTTTAACTTATCTATATTTACATCTTCTTTCACTGTCTCCTACTCTTTTACTCTCACTCCGACCAGGAAGGAGAGAGCTCTGCTGTTAGTGAGGCTAGCTGCCTGCGAAGAGGGTCAGTTTGTCTCAGTCACCATCTGATACTGACGGAGGATGGATGTGCTCCCCAAAGCACAGTCCTCCGTGATGCGTCTTCTGGTGGCTGCTGGACGGTTTTTTTTTGTGGAGGGGCTGGGAATCGAATCCATGACCTTCCGCTTTTGAAGCGAAAGCGTAACCTCAAGGCTACAGACCCCCCTAAACAAATCATTGGTTTACCTGAAATCAGAAACGCTGAAAAAAGACCTGTAGTTATCTCCGAAAGATTGATTTTGCCATAAGGCTGATACAAATATTATGCCTCTTTCATGTCACCAAATCCCTCTGAATTCGAAAATTTCGAAAAGGTAAACGAGGTATATTCTCGCGTAGTTTCTAATCCTAAAAAACATTGGTAACTAAATAGTTTTTGTGTGGATTGGTGTGTAGCTTGTTGTTACTGAGCAAATAATAGATTAACAAGTTATTAAACAATGCTACGATGAAGAGAGGATCCTCTTTAATCTCGCAGTGGTGATAGTCCATCCATTTGTAAAAAAAAACAACACACTCAGGTACCAATGGCTTTTAGGGCGAGATTATAAGTTATGGAAGTATTTTAGCTGTTCAACCCTTTCAGGATATTAAAGAATCTTAAAAAAATCAATAGGATTGGAACATGTTTAAAGCTGAATGAAACTTTCACAATTTACTTTTCACTCCAATAACTTTCCGAGAACAATATAAGGATGATCCAAAAACGGTTCAATTTTGTATAACATGGTGTGGAAATCTGTAGTGGGACTGATATGTGGTTGTTTTTAATTATGGGACAATTTGTCTTGCTGTTTTTTCCTATTTTTTTCCGAACAAATCATATTATCTTATTAGTGCAGCTGAATGAGCATTGGAAGGTATGCAGAATACTGAACTCAGTTCAATTTTGACAGAAATGGAGATGGGACTGACTTGCGATTCACGGCATTTTACTTTGTTTAACTCTTTTGTCACTGTTAAGAAAAATGACTTTAAATTTGTTTTTTTTTTGTACTTTTATTCGAGAGACTGCTTTGACAGAACCTGAGACGAGACTCGCGGAGACGGTCTTCTTTTTCTGCGATTGCTTAGTTTTTTCTTATTCCACTCAGTGTTCAGATCAATCTTGCGCAAGTCGTTCAAGCTCTCACATGACCATTTCAGCAAAAAAACTATTGCGTTTGCATCACACCGAAGCATAAACGTGAAATTTCATGCCAGAAAACATAGCAGACATTATAAATAACTAGTCTTGTGTTTAGATTTATTAGCATCTTTGAAAAAACTGCTCTGCTGACTAAAGTTTTCAATAATAGTTTATTTGGAATACGATACTTTTCGCTTTTTCATCCATAAAAACGACGGGCTGCATTTAACGTTTCGTGACAGCGGAATCTGGGCTGCATATGACGTTGATATTTTTCCTCTTCGCGAGTCTCTCTCAGGACAGAACCATTCGTCTCTGTGCCATTTGTATTTACTTTAGTTGGTAATTTGCATCAGCCTAATTAGACCGGAACAAATCTTAAAATTTTCTTTTGTCACCTTCCATCAAAATATGTCGAGGGGGGGGGGGACAATAAATAATAAAATGGAAATTTCGAAAAATTCATAATTTTTTTATACTTATATGCTGCAAAACCATGTTTTTGCCACATATAATCGTCAAATCAAAATGTTTTAAACAATAATTCTTGAGTTTTGGTGAGAGAAAATATTAAACTTTCAACTGTTAACTGTTAGAGTTAACTGTATGTTACATTTTGTTTGTTTTCAAAAATATTTCACTAGATTTGAATAAAATTGAAGAAAATTTTCTCTGTAAAATATATTGTTCTTCTATGCCCTCTTGTGCCATGTTTTTTGCAAACCTAAGCGACTGTGAGATAAATATGCATAGGACGGCAGTATAATAAGTTGCAAGTAGGGACAATGGAAATTCGCAGTATTTTTTTTTTTAATTTCACGGCTGACGGTAATTAAACTAAAATTTCACGGCTTTGTCGAGGCCCCATACTTTAGCACTACAGTACATATTCTCAGTGAAAATACATTTCAAATGTGTAAACTCAGCGGTGTGTTAATAATTGTAATTTGTGTTTTACAAATCAAGATAATAAGTTTAAAAAATTTAAATCATAACATGCAATCAGCAGAAAGTCAAGATAAACTAAAAGATACGAAAATTGTTGGAGGAACCTTGACTCAAAAATAAATAAACCATTTTCATAGGCAACAAACTGACAAAAATTGCGTTCTTCATATGAATTAAAACGATCAAACGAATTTCGCGTCGAAGGCCAAATTTTGTGGCTTCCGCGAAATCACAAATTTCCATTGTCCCTAGTTGTAAGTGTCCTGAAAAGCAGCACTTTTTCTGAATACGGTTTTATATGTATAGAAAAATCTCTCCCACAAACATAGTTTTATTCTTCAATTAAAAAAAATCATAACGTTTACACAAACACAATGAAGACACGGACAAGGACATTTCATCGCGATATAATTCAGATGGAGGGTCTACTAGGAAAACATGTACTCAAATAAATTTTAAGAGCCAATTGCTGAATTGATTTGACTAATTCATTGTTCATTGAAATTTTATATAAATAATAATTCATGAAAATCCCTAAAATATTTTATTTTCAAAGGCTACACTGTTACAGTAAAAGTGGCGTAAACTTTATTCTAAAAGAAAAAAACGTTCAATGGAAAATCCCACACCTATTAGCAAAACTGGCTAAAACCTCAAAAAACAATGAGAATCAACACTGAAAATAAGACATTTTATTTATTTCCCCCTCTGACTTTTTGAAAAATTTGAAGGGGGGGTAACAAAAGTAAAATTTCAAATTTGTTCCGGCCTTATTAAATACTAAAAAAAACGAATTTTACGCTGACTATTTAAAAGAATATTATATTGATGATTAACTTCTGACGTGCCCAAGTAACCTGCTACTCTAGTTTTTTTACGCATATCCGGGAAAACTCCAATGATCTCTCAAAATATTCCTCCTACATGTTTTTGAGGAGTTTTCCAATTAAACCATGATTCCAATGTAGATATTCATTCATAAATTCTTCCAGGTATTCCTGGATACTTCTTTGAGGTCTGCCCGCGAAATCTCCTCTAATTTTGTTGCTCTTAGCTTTTGATATAACATAAATTTTTACAACATTTGTCCCATGAGTTGCATTATAAACTTCTTTGCTAGTTTTGCCAGACATTTCTTAAAAGTTCTTCTAACTATGCATCAAAGTATTTCGTTATTAATACCTTCATGATTTATATAGATATTATTCAAGAAATTTGTTCAGACATTCTGAATTCAATTCCTCCAGTTGTTACACCCAGAATTATCCTGCAGGTTATTTCAGGAACTTGACTAACAATTTTTCGAACGATTCTCGCTGGAACGCATTCAAGAATTCCAACAAAAAATCACTCATAGATACCATAGATTCTGGAAAAAATGAGCGAATTCAAAAATAAATTCATAAACATAACTTTGGAGAAATCGATTGAATATTTTTAGAGGAAATTTTTGCAGAAGCTGTTATACATACGTTCAAGTAATTCTTGAAAAAAAAAATGTATAGATGGATAAAATTATGCAGTAATCCCTGGATGAATTAAATGAATTCAGACAGAAATTAATTCTAACATTTTTGCTATAAACTCTTAAGTAATTCTGATGATCCTAATAGAGATATCTTGGCTGCGAAGTTTGTGGATTAAACTCTCTGGCCGTACGTTAGGATGCGGCTTATGTTTCGAAAGTTCCTAAAATCAAAAATTGTTATGCTCTCATGAATTCAAATCACATTAACAAAACTTTGTTATTTTCTAATCAATATTGGAGGTTTTGGCATCATAGAAAAAATTATGGAAAGTTTGCGGAACATCAAATTTGTCTAAAGTTAAAACTAGTTGTAGTAAAAATAGTTTTCTCAATTTTTTCTCACTATACTAAAACAATCATGTTTGTTTTTCCGTAACTTGTTGAATACTCAACCAATTCCGAATCTTTTAACATGTTTTTGTAGCTAGTTGAGTTGTTTTTTGATGCTCTACAAACTGCTAAACAAATTATGTTTGATGAGAATAATGCTAAAAGTTCAAATCAATGAAGACTTCACTGAATGTCATATTATATAACTTGAAAATTCTCCTGCAGGTCACTTGCGCCTCCTCTGAGTGTATTTTTTGGTTCAAACGTGGTCATTTTTTGTTTTTTTTAACATGGAAAGATTTTTTGTAAAATCGCTAAACAAATTCAAGTAGTGTGAGTTGGAGCTAAAGTTCGATCTTAGTGGATTAACTAATTAAAAAACAAAACACGACAAAAACAGAAATAGTTGGCCGAACAAAACATGAGTCAGGCAAAAAAAACACTGAAAAACAGAATATCGATACTTTCGTAACAGGAATACAGTCAGGTCTCCTATTAGACATATGATTGGGGGGCGTTATAAGAATCCGTGTTAGGAGACCCAGGGTTTATAGGATTTCATCACTTAGGAGGTGTTGTTGAATATCTCGTATGACGTAAGAGATAGTTCAGTACTGTCTTGAGCGAAGTTTCAGTGTTAAGTACGGTCTTCCTTCAGGAGTGAGGATCATCCTTTTACTTGAGAATTTGGCCGGTAGGAGCACTTTTTTCTGTCTTGCACTATATGAACCTTGAGGGTTAAGAATGCAAAATTTGTAACAATATCCTGTTGTTTTGGAAGGTTGGTGTCTTCGGAAGAGTTGTTCAGTAGCTCAAGGGCTAACATTATTTGAGCCAAAAGTTTCGAGATTTTGCCACCAGGCGCTAGTGTGTATGGAATTTTTATTTTCTTTAGAAAAACCTTGTCATGTGAAGCAAAATTTCGGCAACGAAATTTAAAGCATTGTTTCACCTGTTGGAATTACTAAAGAGTATCGTTGGAAAAATTATTTGCAGTAATACCTAGAGAAAATTCTGGACGAAGACCGAAATGCTCAAAGAAATCTCAAAGGCTATACTCGAGTTAATTGAAATAATTCGTTGAAAGAATCCATGTACTACACTTTAAGGAATACTTGAAAAACATCCTGAGTATTTCTTAGGAAAATTTGTGGAAGTTCTGCAAAAAAGCGCTGGAATAAGTTTTCTGGAGAAGTTGCTCGAATAGGTTCCGAGAAACGCAAGAAGGAATACCTACAAGAGTTTCTGATAGTATCACTGAAAGAACTCTTTACGTTTTCTCAAACAATTTTGATAATCTTATAAAATCAACAAGGAAATATCTTCATTGGATGTTTGAGATCATCCGAGGATAAATTTGAATGAAGTTTGGATGTAAACATGCATGAATGGTCTAGTGGCAAAAAAGACTCTCAGTTTATAACTGCTGAGAAGCAGGTTTCGTCGTAGTGGGTACGTTCTGTTAGTAAAAAGAAAAAAAAAACAGAAGTAAACATATGATTTAAAAAAAGTAACTTTGGAGAAAAAACCTGGAATAATCTTTCGATGATTTGTTTGGTAGTTTTGCTTTCAAGATCCTTAACAGATTAAATGCATAAAGCGGATTATTTACGAGATTCGTAATGGCTTTTAGTTATTGTTCTTGGCACCAAGATTATCTAAGAAGGTACTTATGACGCAATTATGTCGCTATGATAAAAAAAAAAAATAAATTTTGTTCGTACAACAGTTTTTCTTTTAGTAGGTCACTTAACTCCCTCTGCCCCCATGGCTACGCCCATGTTCCCTACAGATTCCGTTATCGCCGTTTTTGGATGGCCACGCAACGCTCGCCCAGATAAGTGATTTCGGTTGCGGCGAGACTTGAAACGATCTGACGAAGATTTCGCCGAACTGGGAGCGCAGACCTCAATTGCACGCGGTCAGTTTTATTAATTAATTGATTAATTACCGATGATCGGTATCAATGTCAAAGAAGGACCGACCCGAGGATAAGCGGACGAAAGGGTAAGAACCCCAAGGTCGGCCAATTTGTCCGACTAAAGTGCAGGCATTAAGGGGAACAAAAATGTGCACCCGCCGAAGCAACGCCAGCGAGAAGAAGAGAAAGGGGGCGCTTGAAACAAAACTAAAAGCATCTGGTTCTGCGTTCTGCTTCACCGTAGTCCATTGGCACTGGAGGAAACGCGCAATCCCTGCCGGCATGGTTCTAGATCATCGCGCTTCCCGGTGATTTCTCGGCGTGAGTGTGTTTTATGTTAATTGATGTTATTTTTCATGCTGATAAGGATGAGAGATATATCTCACTCACAAATATATTCGTTTATCTGCGGCCGTTGTATTCCATTTCCAGTCCAGTCGTGCTATCTGCCGTACACGAGCTCCGAGAGAGTTCCCCGAGAGATTGGCCTCTCGGTTGGTTGGTTGGTCGGTTGTTGTGTGAGGTTTAACATACCAATCCCGTCATCGACTTCAACAACATCGTCGCCAGTCAGTGCAGAGGGTCTGACATGGGCGTAACCAGAAGGAGGGGTGAAACTACCGAGGGTGCCAAAGGTGCTGTACAGTCTCTGGATTTTGATGAAAGTACTGATAGGTTGTGACAATTGCATAACAGAGTTGGTGGAAGCAACAAAATTAAAGTTCAACTCATATAAGTTTCTAGGTTGAAATTTGCACAAAAACGAAATATTCGTTCAATTCCACCATGCATCCAGCCTTGATAACACCCAGCAACATCACTAACATGCTCTAAAGCAGCGTGCTGACTTTCCCTCTTTGTGAGGATGCGAAAAAATACTAAGCAGAGAGGTAACGAAAAATGAGCGAGGTTACAGTTTGGTTTTCGCAGAGCCAAAGGAACGAACGACTGTCTTGCGCTGCTTTCTTCAGAAATTCAACTTGCCTTTGCCCAAAAGGAGCAGATGGGTTCAGTGTTTTTGGATATTAAGGGTGCTTTTGACTCAGTTTGTGTTGATGTCCTTTCCGACAAACTCCACGCAAGTGGCCTTTCATCAAATTTGAACATTTTTTTTGTACAATTTGTTGTCCGAGTAGCATATGAGTTTTACTCACGGCAACTTGTCAGTTTCACGAATTAGCTGGGGGAGACCCACAGGGATCATGTCTGGTTCCCTCCTTTTATATTTTTTATGTGAGAGACATTGATGACTGTCTCATGGAAAATTGCTCGTTAAGACAGCTTGCAGACGACTGTGTTGTTTCTGTCACAGGATCAACAGCAGCTGAACTACAAGGACCCTTACAAGATACTCTGGACAATTTGTCTACTTGGGCCTTAAAGCTGGGTATCGAATTCTCTGCGGAGAAAACTGAGATGGTTGTCTTTTCAAAGAAACACAAACCTGCCAAGTTTCCGCATACACTCATGGGTAAGACAATCACTCATAGCATGTTTTCTAAATATCTCGGAGTCTGGTTGGACGCCAAATGCACCTGGGGGAAACACATTGTGTATCTGACACAGAAATGCCAAAAACGCATCAACTTCATGCGAACTATAACCGGAACATGGTGGGGAGCCCATCCGGAAGATCTGATCAAGCTGTACCAAACAACCATCTTGTCGGTCTTAGAGTACGGTAGCTTTTGCTTTCAATCCGCGGCGAAAACACATATGCTGAAGATACAGCGGATTCAGTACCGTTGTCTTCGCATCGCACTAGGCTGCATGAACTCGACTCACACAATGAGTTTAGAGGTACTTGCAGGAGTACAGCCCCTGACAGATCGTTTCGCGGAGTTAACACTCAGGTTCCTTATCCGTTGTGAGGTTCTCAATCCATTGGTTATTGAAAACTTCGAAAAGCTGCTTGAACATAACCCACAAACTCGTTTCATGAGTGTGTACTACTGGTACATGACGCTGGAGGTCAGCCCATCTTCGGTTAACACCAATCGTGACAACTTCCTAGACTTCGACTATTCCACTTTTTTTTTTTTTTTTTTTTTTTTTTTTTTTTTTTTTTTTTTTTTTTAAATTTCTTTATTAGTATCATTCCAAACATTACATTCATTTCTTATATCTAGGTGTTCTGTGTTATTTGACAACACTATCATCCTTATTTGGTAAAACAAATTTAAGATTTAGTTAACATTTTGTTGACAACATATTACATTTCATTTGCCGTAGCAGTTCAGTTTTTTTACAGGTGAGTTGATTTCACCTGCTTATAAGAGAAAAAAAAAACGTTTTTAATATACTTAACCTAACTTAACCTAAACATATAACGCATTAATCGTGGCAATAGAAGATTGTAACGATTTTTGCCTGAAATTATTAATGATTGTATTTGACATTTGTTCCAATGTTTCAACATTGGATATTCTATGTAACTCATTGGTACTATACCAGGGAGGAAGCCTCAGAATCATTTTCAAAATTTTATTTTGAATTCTCTGTAGAGCTTTCTTCCTGGTATTACAACAGCTAGTCCATATTGGTACAGCATACAACATGGCTGGCCTGAAAATTTGTTTGAATATCAACAGCTTGTTCTTAAGACAAAGTTTTGATTTTCTATTAATAAGGGGATAGAGACATTTTACATATTTATTACATTTGGCTTGAATGCCCTCAATGTGATTTTTGAAAGTTAAATTCCTATCTAGCATGAGCCCTAGATACTTAACTTCATCTGACCAATTTATTGGAACCCCTCTCATCGTGACAACATGTCTACTTGAAGGTTTCAAATAAAGAGCTTTTGGGTTATGTGGGAATATTATTAGTTGAGTTTTGGAAGCATTAGGAGAAATCTTCCATTTTTGCAAGTATGAAGAAAAAATATCCAAACTTTTTTGCAATCGACTACAGATGACACGCAGGCTTCGTCCTTTGGCGGAGAGGCCTGTGTCATCCGCAAACAAAGATTTTTGACATCCCTGAGGTAGCTCAGGTAAGTCAGATGTGAAAATATTGTATAATATTGGTCCCAAAATGCTGCCTTGAGGAACACCAGCTCTTACAGGAAGTCTTTCAGATCTGGAGTTCTGATAATTAACCTGAAGTGTACGATTTGACAGATAACTTTGAATTATTCTAACAATGTATGTTGGAAAATTAAAGTTTTTTAATTTTACAATCAAACCTTCATGCCAAACACTGTCGAATGCTTTTTCTATGTCTAGAAGAGCAAGACCAGTAGAATAGCCTTCAGATTTGTTGGAACGGATCAAATTTGTTACACGTAAAAGTTGATGAGTGGTCGAATGTCCATGGCGGAATCCGAACTGTTCATTGGCAAAAATTGAATTTTCGTTGATGTGGGCCATCATTCTGTTCAAAATAACCTTTTCAAAAAGTTTACTGATGGAGGAAAGCAAACTGATTGGACGATAGCTAGAAGCTTCTGCAGGATTTTTGTCTGGTTTTAAAATTGGAACAACCTTAGCATTTTTCCATTTGTCAGGAAAATATGCTAATTGAAAACATTTATTAAATATATCAACTAAAAATGATAAGCTACTTTCTGGAAGTTTCTTGATGAGGATGTAGAAAATTCCATCATCGCCAGGAGCTTTCATGTTTTTGAATTTTTTAATAATAGTTCTCACTTCTTCCAAATCAGTCTCCCAGGCATTTTCGAAAACGTTCTCTTGATTGAGAATATTTTCGAACTCCTGAGTAACTTCATTTTCAATTGGACTAGTAAGTCCTAAATTGAAATTGTGCGCACTTTCAAACTGCATAGCAAGTTTTTGAGCTTTTTCGCAATTAGTTAGTAATAATTTGTTTTCCTCTTTCAATGCCGGTATTGGCTTCTGAGGTTTTTTCAAGATTTTATATAATTTCCAAAAGGGCTTAGAGCCAGGGTTCAATTGAGAAATTTTATTTTCAAAATTTTTGTTTGTTAATTGAGCAAAACGTTTCTTGATTTCTTTCTGCAAATCCTGCCATATAATTTTCATAGCAGGATCGCGAGTGCGTTGAAATTGCCTTCTCCTCACGTTTTTAAGACGGATCAAGAGTTTAAGATCATCGTCTATAATCACGGATTCAAATTTTACCTCACATTTTGGAATTGCAATGCTCCGGGCTTCAACAATGGAATTTGTTAAAGTTTCAAGAGCATTGTCAATATCAAGTTTAGTTTCTAAAGAAATGTTAACATCAAGATTGGAGTCAACATACGTTTTATATATATTCCAGTCGGCTCGTAAAAATTGAAAGTGGAGCTGATAGGATTGAGAATCGCTTCTTGGGATATTTGAAATGTAACAGGGACATGATCAGAATCAAAATCAGCATGAGTAATCAGTTGGCTACAAAGATGACTAGAGTCGGTTAAGACCAAATCAATCGTAGATGGATTTCTAGAATAGGAAAAACATGTGGGGCTATCAGGGTATTGAATTGAGAAATATCCTGAAGAGCACTCATCAAATAAAATTCTGCCGTTGGAATTACTTTGAGAATTATTCCATGACCGATGTTTGGCATTAAAGTCACCAATGACAAAAAATTTTGACTTATTGCGAGTCAATTTACGCAAGTCAGTTTGGAGCAAATTAACTTGCTGCCCAGAGCATTGAAAAGGCAAATAGGCAGCTATGAAAGTATATTTACCAAACTGTGTTTCAACAGAAACACCTAAAGTTTCAAAAACTTTAGTTTCAAATGACGAAAACAGTTGATGTTTTATACGCCTATGAATGATTGCAACTCCCCCACATGCCCCATCAAGTCGATCATTACGATAAACAAAAAAGTTAGGATCTCTTTTGAGTTTAGATCCCGGTTTTAAATACGTTTCGGTAATAACTGCTATATGCACGTTATTAACCGTAAGAAAATTAAACAGCTCGTCCTCTTTACCATTCAGAGAACGAGCATTCCAATTTAAAATATTTAAATTATTATTTGGATCCATTAGAAAAACGTAATCCAATAACAATTTGATTTGTAAATTTTACACCTACTTGGACTGCTTCAGTCATAGTGGTGGCTTTGAACATTGCATCAATCATTAGATTCAATTGTTCAGTTAGAAAATTAAAATCAGAGGCAGACATGTCATGTGATTTCCCATTGGAATTTCCGGTAGACGAAGAAGCGGAGTTACCTGTGGCGGTAGGGTTTTTTCCATTTGATTTGAAACAAGTAGAATGGGTACCCATGGATCGAACAGGGGAGGAGTTCAAATTTCCTGCTACGATATCGGCAAAGGATTTACCGTGGGTAGATACATTCGAAATAGAAAGATTCGAACGGCTACTCGACGGATTAAAATTAGTTTGTGAATGAGCATGATTATGATCTTCCTGATGGGTATGATTCATGATCAAGCGATCGTTAACTGAAAAATGAGCATTGTTCGATACTCTACCAGGCAAATTCCGGAAACGACCGTTATCGTAACGGATATTATCTTTCATCTGCCTGGCACGAGCCTCAATGACCTTTTTGCGTGAAGGACAATTCCAAAAATTGGACTTATGGTTAGCCCCGCAATTACAACATATGAATTTGGTGGTATCTTCCTTCACTGGACAGACGTCTTTGGCGTGAGAAGAACCTCCGCAAATCATGCATTTAGCATCCATGCGACAATTTTTTGTACCATGACCCCACTTTTGGCACCGACGGCACTGAGTGGGGTTCTGGTAATTTCCTCCAGGTTTCTGGAAATGTTCCCATGTCACACGGACATCAAACAAAAGTTTTGCTTTTTCTAAAGCTTTAATATTATTTAGTTCTTTTTTGTTAAAGTGAACTAAATAAAATTCTTGAGAAAGCCCTTTCCGAACAATGCCAGATTGGGTTCTCTTTTTCATAATGATTACTTGGACTGGGGAAAATCCAAGTAAATCATTTATTCCATTTTTGATCTCTTCAGGTGATTTATAGTCACTTGAGAGACCTTTCAAGACAACTTTGAACAAACGTTCAGTTTTGTCGTCATAAGTAAAAAATTTGTGCTTCTTCTCTTCAAGATGTTTGAGAAGAAGCTCACGATCTTTAAGAGTTTCCGGCAAAACGCGACAGTCTCCTTTCTTTGCGATTTGGAAGGAAACCTTGATTCCCCTAATGGAGTTCAAGATCTCCTGCCTAAATCCCCCAAATTCGGAACAACTGACCACGATAGGCGGCACTCTTTGCTTCCTCACTTGAATCAAAGAGCCTGGGCTAGAGGCTGCTTCGATTTGGTGTTCGGAAAATTTGTCTAGAGCATCGAACTGATTGCTCATTTCGATACAATTATTCGTTTCACCCTTGGAAGAAAGTTCGCATTCCGGGGAAGCGTCCTTTCTTCCATTCTTGCCACGTGTAGTGACAGTTTTAAAACCCACTTTTTTGGAAGGAAGTAGTGAATTCAGAGATTCACCCTTCCTTTTGTTTGTTGTTGATACCATGTTTAATTAATAAACGAAAGAAGACGTGACCTTCGAAAGGTTTTTTCCCAAGACGGTGTCCAAGAAGGATTACCACCGCTAGCTTTCGCCAACGGGTCCAACGAAAAATCGAAGGCACGGGTCCAAACAAGGATCGTAAAGGGATCAATAGTAGAAAAAATAGTACTGAAAAGTACTGTTTCAGTAGCACTGAAAAGTACCGTTTTTAATTTTAGCACTGAAAAGTACTGTTTTTGTAGCACTGAAAAGTACTGTTTTATTGCTTTAGGTAGTTTTTAAGAAAACTTCCAAGAGCAGAGAGAATTCGTGTACGCACAGCACGAAGGTACGATGCGCACTGGGTTCGACTATTCCACTGTAGTTTTCGATTTGTCCATGAAGCAAGATATCCATGGTATACCAGATCACTTTCGTTCATAGTTTATCCCTCCCATGTTTGCAAGTAAATTCGGGCATGTCAGCGAGAACTGACAGTTCTTCACTGATGGGTCGAAAATGGATGATATCACTGGTTTCGGTGTTTACAACGTTTTTCAAAGCGCCTACTTCATGCTGCATAAGCTATGCTCTGTATATGTTGCTGAGCTAGCAGCTATACATTACACCTTAGAGTACATCAGTTCTCTCCCACCCGAGCACTTCTTCATTTTTTCCGACAGTCTAAGCTCTCTGGAGGCTGTTCGATCAATGAAGCCGGTGAAGCACTCAGCGTACTTCCTGAATAGAATACGCCAAGCATTGAGTGCTTTGTCAAATCGCTCTTACACTATTAGCCTAGCTTGGGTCCCTTCCCATTGCTCCATTCCGGGCAATGAGAAAGCGGACTCTCTGGCTAAGGTAGGCGCTAAAGAAGGCGATGTTTACGAGCGTCAAATCGCCTTCGATGAAAAAATTCATTGGCCCGTCGGGAGACCTTGATCAGCTGGCAACAGAAATGGAGAGACGGAGAAATGGGTAGATGGCTGCATTCCATATTTCCACAGGTGTCGAAAAAAACATGGTTTAAGGGGTTGAGCATGAGTCGTGATTTCATTCGTGTCATGTGTCGGCTTATGTCCAATCACTATTCGTTAAGCGCGCATACCCACCGTATTGGGCTCCCTGAAAGCAATCTCTGTGTTTACGGCGTGGCTTACGTGGCTATCGAACATGTCGTATGGGGATGCGGTGAGCATCGTAGCATCAGATCTGATCAGACTGAAACTCTCCGGATCCGAGGAAGACAGCAGAAACATGTTAGGGAAGTGTTGGCGGCCTTGATTTGGAATATATGAATTTTATTTACCTGTTCTTGAAGCGTATCAATATCCGAGTTTGATTATCGTTCGTTCCCTGTCTTTCGTTTTCCCCTTCAAATTTTCCTCTTCTCGTCGTGTCTCCCACAAACCGTTTCTGTTTAGTTTCGTTACAGATCTGGATATCCTGTCCCATCAACATAGAAATCTAAATAGCTTAAGAAATCCCGAAAAATCCTTTCCTTTCTTGTTGTATGAATGTATTCACTAACCTTAAAACTTCCCCATACTCACATTGTTTTTAGAATAAACACAATATTTAAAATGTAAACAATGTAAAAAAAGAAAAGATTTCGGCTCTGTTATGCCCTACGGCACCTGAGCCTTCCAAATAAACGAGTTAAGTGAAAAAAATGTTTTTACTTCGAATAACGATAGCGATTTGTACTTACAACAACCAGATGGCATCATGATTTTGTTCTGTCGCGCTCCAGTATGTGCCATATGTGATAGGATGAGCAGCCCTGATTTGATGCCGTGTTTAAACTAGGGTTTTGGTACCGGGAGTACCGGTACCGAAAGTACCGGTATTACCGACCAATTTTTGGTACCGAAATACCGGTACTGGAACGATTTTTTTTTTAAGGCACTCCGTGCCTTACCGATACAGTTCTATTTTTAACTAATCTATATTTACATCTGCTTTTCACTCTCTTCTGCTCTTTTGCACTCACACCGAGCAGGTAGGAGAGTGCTCTGCTGTTGGTCCAATCGGTTTCCATAAGCCATAGTCCATTGCTCTCGCGGTGGTTCTTTTTGCCGTGTTCCTGAGTCGTTTGAGGCTAGCTGCCTGCGAAGTGGGTCAGTTTGTCTCAGTCACCATCTGAAACTGACGGAGGATGGATGTGCTCCCATCCTAAGCACGGTCCCCCGTGCGGCGTCTTCTGGTGGCTGGACGATTATTTTTTGGAGGGGCTGGGAATTGAATCCATGACCTTCCGCTTATGAAGCGAAAGCGTAACCTCAAGGCTACGGACCCCCCAAACTGGAAAGCATTGAGTACCGGTACTTTCGGTACTGATGAAAAATCTAATCGTTTATTCGTTTGAATCAATGAATTTCTCCACCATAAATGGAACGTAATTTTGGTAAAGTTCGTGTACGACGAACTTCTTAGGTCAACCAAGGGACGTATTACATAAAGGCTTATTCTAACTATCACCCTTTCAGTACTTATCATGGTTTATCTCCTTGCATAAAAGCACGAATTATCGATGATTTCATGATACTGAAGCATTTAAAGGTGCTTCAATAAGGCACGAAGATATAAATTGTTCGGGATAATTCGTTTATGTATTACGAGTCTGCCAAATTCAAAATATTTATTGACAATTCACGATGCATGGGCATTGGACAACAATTCGAGCAACTTCCGAATGGATCCAGAAAGAGCTTTCTCCATGCCTGAAAGTTTTGCTACAGAAATACGCACCCATATGGCAAATGAACGTTGAACTTTGAACATGCTTTACATTTTTTACTCCTACTTCATGAATGAAAAGCAAGGCGATAACATGAAAATAGTCCATAAATTATTAATTTTGAACTGAAAATCGAAATCGCACCATATACATTATTACGCATGACATCAGCAACTTTTTTTAATTTCCTATAAAACGGACAACTGTGGATGGTTGAAGGATAGATTTGAATGAATATGGTCCACCACGCTAGACAAAGCTTGCATTTCAACACATATTTTTGTTAATAAGTTAATAATTATAAGTTAACTCATAATTATTCTAAGATCAATTTTCATAAAAATAGGCAATAAGCTCCAGCAAACTTGTATTAATTGACGAATTTGGAAAAGTTGCGAATTGTTTGTCCAATACTGTATGCTTTAAAATTATTGCATGCATTTCTCCCAGTACCGGTATTTTACCGGTACTACCGGTACTGAGAGTTACAGTACCGTAGAACCGGTACTTGTCAAAAGGGGTCGGTACTAGGAACCCTAGTTTAAACCATCATTTTGTTAATTTCTCCTGTGTAAATCAGTCTTATCTCTGAAGCAGAGTAATTTTGACATCAGTAGAATTTTGTAGATTTCAGCAAGGATCATACATACTAAAAGTCATATTTGGGATCAGGAACGGAAGACTTTTTATCGTTGGTTTTCTTCCCAGCCTTCTGTCACACCATTCTAGTCAAATGAAAGACAAGAGGAAGGGAAAAGGATAGCAACAATATCATCAGTAGCCGATGTGAGCCGCGTGAACGTATAGTAGGGAGGCTGGGGGCAAGAAGGACATCTTAAGATATATAGGTTCAAATCATGGTTGATTAGCACAATTTTAGAAGATTATTCCAGTGTAGGGGCAAGCTCACCTCTTGTTCTAAATTATGTTATCGATAAATTTCAAAAATATAAGAAACACATGTTGATTTTAGATTTTTGAAAATGTCTCTTCTTATGAGGTTTTTCGACAAGGCACGGGGCAAGAGTGCCACTCGTATGGGGCAAGAAGACCACCAGAGCAAAATGCCACAAATTTTGGATATTATTACTTCCTTGCCTAAACGATACATTCTAGAGTAAGTAAAGATAAAAACTGAGGGAAAAAAGTTGACTTATACTGCCCATAAAAGCATAACTGTCCCATATGGAATTAGTAGGCATTGAGAAAATAGCGTTAAAAGTTTGAAGTTTGTCTTCTCATACAAATTTTCATAATTTTCTAGTACATTTCTGCATGTCATATTCATTTGGAATCACCGCACAGATAACTTATGTTCCTTCTATTAATCAGTAAAAAATTAAAACTTTAACATATTTCGCGTTTTTCACTTGCTATTTGGAATGGAACTTCATATAGAGACTGTTATGCCTTTATTTTTCAATATGGGACAACACAAACTTCATATTGTTCCACAACATTTTCAAACAAAGTGTGTAAAATTGTAAATGCGTCGTAAAGTATATGTTAAAACATGAATGTTGCGATGAAAAAAGGTGTTGGTTCAAAAATCCATATGGGACAGTTATGCTTTTATGGGCAGTATAGTTAAACAGTAATTTTACGAAATTAATTTAGTTCCCATCTTATTTGACTGTAACAATAATTGTAAGAAACCGTTTTGAATCTCCAAGATGGTTTGTTTTGTTTTATTTAGTAGGAAACATTGATTTAATGCAATATTAAACAAGAAAATTAAAAGTTCATTTGATTTTATATGAGAAAATTGCGGTGTCCCTCTTGCCCCATAAGACATACTGTTTTTATATATGTAAAACTCAAAGTCAAAAGAAATTTTACGAAAAATATTCCTCACAGCTATATTAAACAATTGTAAATCATCAATACTGTGCGGAATAATCAAAATATTTTGTATTCATTGGGAGTCAAACCTTGTTTTCCAGTCCTACACTGCCGTGAATCGAAAGTCATTCCCATCTGTAAAAAGTAGGCATTGAGATAATGGACTGTGAAATTTTCAAACTCGTTTTCCATACGAATATTAAAAAAATTCCAGAGGATTGGAAGATGTTCCAATCTTAATGAAACTTCCACAACTTGTTTTTCATTGCGATATCTTTCCGAGAAAAATATAAAGTTGATCAAAACAAGTTACATTTTTGTGTTCCACGGTGCGAAAGTCTGTAGTGGGACTGATATGCGGTTACTTTTCATTATGGGACAATTTGACTTGCTGTTTTTTTCCTAATTTTTCCGAACAAACTATATTATTTCATTAGTGTAGCTGAAAGAGCGTTGGAAAAGATGTTTAAAACTGAACTCAACTCAATTTTGACGAAAATGCAGATGGGACTGACTTGCGATTCACGGCAGTACATTCTTATAATATTTCGCATTTTTCGCATTGGTGAGTTAAAGACATTTTTCTGATTTTTTGTACTAAACATTTTTAACTGTAATATTTACACAACCCTCAATTAGTACTCAATGTATTCTTATTCTGCGTTAAACATCAAAAAATTGATTTGAACTAAGTGAAATTTGAGGTGGCACTTTTGCCCCGGGTGTCGCTCTTACCCCATGTCCCCCTATGTATGTATGTGTTTGAGAAAGAAGGAAAATCTTGTCAGATTGATAGCGTGTCGTCCACACTCTTCTTACTGGCAATCAACGGAAGCGCATTTCAGTTGCTTTGAGTCGAAAACAGCTTGTGTAGGGTTTCAATGCTAGTAATGAACCCCTTAGTAGCTGAAATTCATTCCCGACGCTTAACAACAAGTTCAATGTCTTTACTTCATAGTACGCCTATGAAACATACAAAATCATTCGATTTTTCCAGAAAAATACACATTTGAAAAACTGTTGTCCGAATGCCTATTATGGACCCTCCCGGGGTCCATAATAGGAATGTTTACATATTTGACGTTTCGTATTATGGACCCTCCATTTGATTCCCATGTAATCTGGCTCGCAGCCGACGTGTCTATTATGGACCCACCTGGAAATACGTATTATGGACCCTCTTGTGTGCTTTCATTTACAAAACTGTTCAAATATCTATTTTTATGCGTTTAAAACCAAATATTTTGTCTGAAACTGATTACTAACAATGCAATCGAAGTTCTCCCGGTGGATATTCATAGGAATAAGGTTGCTTCGAGTGTTTATTTTATGTTTTTCTGTAGGGGGTCCATAATACGCAAAGGGTCCATAACCGGCATCGACTCCCTAGTTAAAATGCTGGTTGGTAGTCAACAGATTTTGAAAGCAGTGCGTATTCTACTACTAGACAGCAGAGCAGTCAAACTGCTTCAATAGGGCATTAGGCATATCAAATGTCTTTTGCAGTCTGATCTGCGGCTTATTCAAATGCTTTTTGGTTATCTGGGTATTCTGGAAAAGTTTCTAAAGTACAGAAAGTTTGTATCCTTTAAGGAATTCCATTCCTTATCTTTGAAGGATTTTTAGTAATCTGGAAGAACTACAAGAACTTTTAGAGGTGTTCTAACACGTATATCTGTACTAAGATCTAGATTTGGACAGCATAAGGATCGAATCAAGAATTTCTGCTGGAACTCATCATGTGATTTATAACAAAATTCCAAAAGAATTTTCAGGAGTAATGTCTAAAGGAATCTGTTTGACCGGGGATGGAATGGGCCGCGAATCCTGGTCACGGCACCAATGTTTCGTCTGAGGTGGAGCCCTACGTTGTGTGGAATGGTATGGTATGGAACGACGACGATGAAGAACAAACTCCTTTCGATACAACTAATCGAAACTTTATTGCCCACGAGAGGCAGCGTGCCTACTCGGTGGGGAACAAGAGAAACTATATTCTATATACAAATCGGGTGCACCTTTTATAGGTGCACAGTACGGAAAACAATATCACTTTCGCGCGTTCTGCTTTGTGTAGTTTGGCGCGCTTGGATGTTGCCGCCAAAGCAGAGAAGCATCACGCTGGGCTGATGATAACGCAGAAGGATAGGCGGGAAATGAACAATACGAAAGTTGAATGAATCAACTTTCGTATGCACGCCGCTCGGTTGGTGCGAAACAGCAACCGATGATGCCGTCCGTAATGTGAGCGCAAACAGAATCTAATGAGAACATTTCAAAGCTCGTGTTAGATGATTTTTTTACATTCTCGAAAAACTCTTAAATTGATTGAAATAATAGAGAAGTACCAAGTGTAATTCCTGAAGGAATTCAAGGGGAACATTGAGAAGTTTTGGAGGAGATATTAGTAATATTCTTAGGCAAATATTTCGTAAAATCTAAAGTTTATGGAAGAATATCTAAACTTTATGAAAAAAATTTCTACAAAAAACACTTGGTGGAATGCCTGAAGAAGTTCTAGAGTTATTATTGACTGACATGCTAGAAGAATTTTTCCTCAGTTTATGTTCGGGCCAATAACATCACAAGGATGCCCATTACTTAGTCGAAAAATTCAATTGAGGCACATTTTGAACTCTACAGTGTCTAAAATGGTTATTGTGTTAGAAATCAACTAACTCCACCTAAAGAAAATACTCGATACGCCCATGGGGTCTGAAACCTGAGCTCCCGGGAGATTAATCCGCGATGTCATTCACTCACTCACCCCGGTCACTCACTCACTCACACACGCACTCTGTGAGAATTATCACCGGGAGTCATCGGTTTGATTTTTGTCTAGGAAGTGCGGTGGCCCCCTTCGAAATGTCAGACAGAGATCTCCGGCTCACCAAAGGCGATGAGGGCTGGGAGGCTGAACACGTTCGTCGTCGCCCCAGAGGAACGAAACAGAGCCTAATCTCCGATCGTTTAGAGCGAGAAAAAATGGTACCAAAAGAATGCTTTTTAGATAGCAATTTGTTGATGATGCCGCCGCCGTGGCCAAGGGAGGGCACTTCCAGCCTTCCTTCCAAGCCGTCCGAGACCGTGGTGGTGAAATGCGTGGCTCTCCTTTTTTTTTTGCTCGTCGGACTCTGAGACTGCTATCAGCTGCAGACATCACACCCAGCATCAGCATCATCATCATCATTGGTGGCGGTTTTATTGGCCACAAGCCGATGAGCTGTCCACCCATTCCGATTCTCATGAGGAACTGTGAGTTGTGTGCATGTGTCTCTGAGTGCGCAGGATTTAAGACCGATAAGGCCGGCTAATGTAGATCGAAGTGAAAGGGCGACCACAGAGTCATTGTCTGCAGTTCAGTCGATTGCGTGCTGAGGTACAAGTTGGGATTCTGGAAAAAACACTTGTTGCGAAATGGATTTTAAAGCTTTTAAAATTACAAGTTGATATGCACTTGCAGTGGAACGGCTCGATTCCTATTATGAATATGATCCAAAATTTATTTTAGAATTCATCTCATATCTTGTTCTTCTTCTTTCTGACGTTACATCTCAACTGTGACAAAGCTTGCATATCAGCTTAGTGTTCTCATGACCAGCTCCACAGTTATCAAGGTACCGGCCATTAATTGCGTAAGGGGTACAAAAAAATACAAAATATCTTACCATGGGGATGGGAGGGAAGCTGAAAAACTCCGACCGATGATTTAAAGATTTAAAATTTCTTTTAAAGCTATTCGTGTTTCCTGTTAAAAAAATACATTTTCCATGTTTGAGACAGTATGCAACCAAGTGATAAGAACAAACTCACATGAAGTTAAATATAAACCAGCCAGGAGTTGAGGATAAATTCAAATCCTGTCCATTGATGGAAGCAATAAGATTGACCGGGGGGAGGGAGACCAGATATCATCCAAACTCATAATCAAAAACATTCCTTGCGCCAGAATTGACACTGTTGGCCGTTGGAAGACGGCAGAAGCAGACTCGATAACGAGGCTAATCTATGCATCAATTTCTAAAATAACAGTTTCAAACTGAGTTGGGCGCAAAAAACGAGCCTGGTTGGAGCATGGGGGGAATGGGGCACGACAATCATAAAAAGAAGGTGACGTTTGACAGTCGATTGAGCTTCTGTTTGGTTGGGACCCACTTTCCGGAATGTTTCTATACGTGTTTAAATAAATATCTATGATCTGGGTATTGCAGGCTGGCTTGGGCCCGGGGCTCAGACAACAGGCCAGGCGATAGATATTTATATTTCTCTATAAATGGTACAACAACGATTAACAAGTGCGATCGAAATGAGTGATTGGTGATGGTGGAGCAGCTTTTCAGGGCTTCTTTTTTTCGGCCTGACGACGGATGAGGGGCTTGTCGAGTTGAGTTGTGTCGTTTTGATTGCTCTTTGGGCTTTGTTGAAGAGCTTGTTAAAAACTTTTCCCGAAATTTGCATGTGGGCGTGGGCGAGATGGAGTCGGAGTTGGCTCTGGTTTTTTGAATTGAATTGTTGCGAGGTGATGGAGCAGTCAATAGGGAGAGAGAGTTGTTTCATTTCTCGTTTAGATCTTTTGATATTTGTTGAACGTGATGACATCGTTTCTTGGATGGTTAAACATGTCATCGACAGTCGTACGGAAAGAAATAAGTTTAATTTGTGACATTTTTTAGCATGATTCAGGCTTGCAAGACTGGTAGCCACTGAGCGTTGTAAGATAATATATTTTATAATTCCGTGGCATATCAGCCTACATATTGTCAAAAAAATGAACAAAATAGAGGCTTACTTTTACCACCAACAAAAACAATACTGAAAAGTGTTACTTTTTAGTTCTGTTTTGGGTTTTGGCATATTAATATCTTGATGCAACTATCGATTTGCTCAGGATTTCTGAATAACTCAGCTAACTAACTTCTGATTCCACACCCGTTGGACGATAAAGTTCTATTCAGTTTAGAGATTCTGGGTGGATTCTCCCGAAATCGATGCTGAAAAAATCATCATTTCGAAACTTGTTGCTATAAAAACTATTAAAAAGACCTTGTCGAGTAGTTGGTCCTCACCCTTTGGTCGATAGCTCTCGGTGACCAACTTCAACACGTTGTATCGCCTGGGGAATAATGCGGGTGATGGGCGACTGAAGCTGACGGCTTGGTGGCACAGTATCATCAAATAGGACGTGTTGAATACCAATTCCAGTGTCCTGAAGATCCTGGTGATCCGGTGATTTCTGGACTTGGTAGGCCTTCTCACTTAGAAACACAAAACACGCGCGGTTGGAGGGAAACACAATCTTTATACACACAATTTATTACTTAACACTAACACATATCGTCTTAAATCTAACAGATTAAAAATCACGGTACATCGACCGACCCGTTTGACGCTCAATCCAGACTGACTTCTCCCAATTTAAATTGGTCATCGATAAACCTAAGGGTCACTCACAATCTGCCTAAGAACAGGAGATCTGAGCAACATCTCTGTACTCTCCTACACTCTGCTGCTCTAGGTAGCTCTACGTCGCACATCTCGGACATCGGGTGACCCATACGCATGCGAACAGCTGCTATCGTTGCTGGGATGAAATGTGGGTCAAACTAGGCGACCATCGTCCGCACGCCGGACGGTAAGTGTATTGAGCCGGCTATTCCAATTATCGGTGGGTTTGTTTTGGTCATCTCTATCGTCGCAATTTGTTGAACAGCAAATAATCTGTTGTTATTCTGGGTAGAGCTATCGTACATTCTCACCCACCCAGAAATTTACTGAATTTCTGAAAGAAAACAAGAAAACCTCTTCTACGGGATGGGAGTTGGAAAGGATTTGGAGCTAGTTTCGTGACGAATTTGCATCAGATTCATCTAGTTCATCAACATTTGGCATTGGCAAAATACATATCTTCTCTACTGGACGTTTCAGTTCACCTGTGGCTGTTTTTAAGGTCACGACTCTTACAACATTGTCGTCACCAGGGTGTACAGCAACTATTCTGCCCATCTTCCATCTGATGGGAGGAACGTTGTCATCTTTGATCACAACAAGTCTACCCTTTTCTACGACTATCGCAGGCTTCCAGCATTTTGTTCTCGCCTGCAGGAGATTGAGGTATTCTCGGAGCCAACGACTCCAAAATAGCTGTAACTTCTGTTGAATCAACTGGAACCGATTTAATCGATTTGAAGGGAAATCTTCTACTTCAATATCTGGCAGAGCCTGTAATGATGAGCCAATTAGGAAATGCGCTGGAGTTAATGGTTCCAAGTCGTCTGGATCATCGGACATTGGTGTCATAGGGCGGGAATTCAGACAAGCTTCGACCTGCACAAGAAGTGTAGAGAAATCCTCCGCTGAAACTACTGACTCTCCAATCACCTTCAATAAATGATTCTTGGACGATCGTACTGCTGCCTCCCAGAGTCCTCCGAAGTGTGGTGCACTGGGAGGATTGAAATGCCATTGAATAGCGTTCTGTCCAAGTTCAGATGTGATTCTTTCATGGTGTTCCCGATTTTTGAGCAAGCTGAGAAGTTCAGTTAATTTGTTTTTAGCGCCGACGAAATTCGTGCCATTATCGGAATACATATCGGACGGCTTTCCACGGCGGGCCACAAATCGTCGTAGGGCTAGCAGGAAACACTCAGTCGAAAGATCGGTGACAAGCTCCAGGTGTACCGCCTTGGTGCAGAAACAAACAAAAACCGCTACATAAGCCTTCACGGCGGTGCGCCTCGGAGCCAGTCGGATGTAGACAGGTCCAAAGTAATCTACTCCTGTTTTAGTGAATGGTCGGGAAATGGTTACTCGTGAGGACGGTAGTTCACCCATAAACTGCTGGACTGTCGTTGGTTTTGCTCGATAGCACCTCATGCATTGATGTACTATTTGCCTAGCAACATTTCTGCCACCAAGAGGCCAGAACTGTAGTCGGACTACTCCCAATAGTAGTTGTGGGCCAGCATGTAGAAGCGTCTCGTGGAAATGCTTCATAATCATTTTGGTTAAACGATGACGAGCGGGTATTACCGCAGGATGTTTGGTGCCTTCAAGTTCGGATGAATTCTTCAATCTTCCGCCCACTCTGATAAGGCCTTCCTCATCGATGTACGGGTTGAACCATCTCAATGGTGACTTGCTCGAAACTGCTTGTCCATCCATTAGCGCTTTCCTCTCCTGGGCGAAAGCTTCTCGTTGGACGTTCCGGATTATTACGTGCTGAGATGTCCTTAACTCTGCTGTAGTCAGGAAAACGCCTTCAAAACGATTTTCCTTCGGATTCTGAAGATATTTCATGAGTCGCAGCCAGTATGCTGTTCTTCGGATAAGTTCCGTAAATGATCCAAATTTACTGAGGTAGAACTCGTTGAATTCGGTAACGGGTGACATCGTACAGGCAATCGTCGTACGACGCCTCTCTTCCTCTCCTACTATACGATCTTCTGTGGTTCCGTTGGGCCACGCTTCTTGTCCCTGCTTCAGCCAATGTGGGCCTCCCCACCAGAGTTCATTATGGACAATATCCTCTGCAGATATTCCCCGAGATACAAGGTCTGCTGGATTGTCTACTCCAGCTACGTGTCTCCAATTCCATCCATTTGTTATTGCTTGGATCTTTGCCACTCTATTGGCCACAAATGTAGTCCAAGTATTGGGAGGTGCAGCTATCCATCGTATTACACAAGTTGAATCGGTCCAAAAGTGCGTTTCAACTGACAATCTCGTAGAATTCCGGACCTTTTCGAATAGTTGTGACACAAGGAGGGCACCACAAAGCTCAAGTCGTGGGATTGACTGATTTTGGAGAGGGGCTACCTTGGATCTGGACGACAATAGTCTTACCAAGACTGTTCCTTCCAAATCCTGGCTTTTCACGTAGATGCAGCCACCATAAGCCCTTTCTGATGCATCCGAGAAGCAGTGTAACTCCACCGAAACAGCATTGGGAATGATAACACAACGATTGACGCGGACTTCATTCAAAAGTGGAAGTTTCTCGTGGAATTTCCGCCAAGCCTCACCCACCATTTGAGGTACCGGGCTATCCCACTCCAATCGATTGCCGTTTTCGTCTTGCAGCGTCCAGAGTTGCTGCATGAAAATCTTAGCAGACACAGTTGTGGCTCCAATTAATCCAAGGGGATCGAACAATGTAGCGATGAGTGATAAAATACGACGTTTAGTGAATGGAACATCCTGTTCTGGTGGAGGAATGTCAAACTGAAATCGGAGGGTGTCGGTCAGGGGCATCCAAGTCAGCCCTAAGGTTTTGACGGCTTGATCGGGATCCAAGTTGACTCCGGTATTGTCCCGAATCGCTAGGTTTTCAGCGGGTAATCCACGCAAAACTGCTGGAATGTTACAGGACCACTTTCTTAACATAAAGCCACCACGTTCCATCATTGCCGAAAGTTGGTTTCTTAGACAAATGGCAGTATCAACGTCGTCCGTGCCGGTGATAACGTCATCCATATAGACGTCTTCACGAATTGCTCTTGACGCAAGAGGAAAATTGAGCTCTTCGTCAGCTGCCAACTGTTGAAGAGTCCGGGTCGCCAGAAAGGGTGCGGGCTTGGTTCCGTAAGTCACGGTATTCAACTCAAACACCGTAACTTCCTCGTTCGGTGAAAAACGATATAGTATTGACTGCAAGTGTCGGTCCTCTGGTGTAGTTAGGATCTGTCGAAACATTTTCTCCACGTCTGATACAAGGAGAATCTGTTTTGTCCGACTTCGGAGAATGATGGACCGCAAATCTTCCTGCACAACTGGCCCTACCAGTAGTGCATCGTTGAGGGATACTCCAGTTGATGTTCTGCAGGAAGCGTCGAAGACTACTCTGACCTTAGTGGTGGTACTAGCTTCCTTAACCACCGGGTGATGGGGTAGAAAACACCGTTTCACGGTTTCCTCTTCATTGCTTCTGACCTTCCGCATGTGTCCCAATGTTAGGTAATCGTTCATGAATGCGACGTACTGTTCCCGTAGTTTATCGTCCCTTGCCAATCTTCTTTCGGTCCCGAGAAGACGTCGATAGGCGATATTCCGTGATTCGCCCAGATTTTGGATAATATCCTCATTTTTGGGTAATGGAACAGTATACCGACCATCTGAACCTCGCTGAACTCCACGTTGGAATATGTCTTCACACAATTTCTCTTCCGGGGAGTAGGAATTTGAGAATTCCACCTCTTCGCATGACCAGAACCTTTCCATCAACCTTTCCAGTTCCGTGGTAGCTGAGAAATTACAGTTGATTTGTTGGGATACCTTCGAAGTTGAGCAGCCACCGCAGACTACCCAACCGAATACCGATTCCGTGAGGGTTGGTAGGTGATTTCCGATTGGAATTCTTCTTCCTGTCTCGAAAAACTCAAAGAAAGCCTCGATGCCAAGAACAATGTCGACTTCCTTGGATTGGAAAAAGGCTGGGTCCGCCAATTGGATTCCGTCTGGTATTTTCCACCCTTCCGAATTGATTGAGGTTGTGGGTAGATTGGTAGTTACCTTGGGTAATACCAGAAAAGCCATTTCTCGCGAGAAATCCGAAACTCGCGACCGTAGAACCATTTGCACCGAATGTTTCACCTTGGTGGTTCCCTGCCCTATGCCGAGAACCGAAACGTCGACCTTATTCCTGGAGACTTTCATCCGTTGGGTTAATCGTTCCGACACAAAGTTGCTCTCCGACCCGGAGTCCAATAGGGCTCGAGCATTGAACCTGACGCCAATGTCATCCTCGACAATGACTACCGCTGTTGCTAGCAAAACCGTTGATGAAACCTGTTGAGCAACATTGCATGCCGAAACGTCCGTGGCCGCCATATTGGCCACATGGGTAGAATTGGGACCCATAGAGCCATGGGAATCTTGGGAGGTTGAAGGGTGATTGCCTCCAGCAACCGATACTACCGTTGTAGCATTGTCCTTCTCCGCTCTGAAGCATAACAGAGTGTGGTGACGCTTTCTGCAAATCCGACAAGAGAACTTGGATTGACAATCTCTTGCCTGATGTCCAAAACGAAAGCAATTTCGGCAAAGTCCATTTGATTTCAGCAGTGAATCTCTGTCCGCCACGGGTAATTGTTGGAATGCGGAACATTGGTATAGAAGGTGGCTATCCTTGCAAGCCACACATCTTCCTGGGATTGATTGGACCGAATTATAGCTGGTTTTCACTGCTGGCGGTTTGGGTTTTGACGAGGGTGGTTGTTGGTGAAACTTTGGGTCCGCCGGCCTTGGCGGAAGGGATTCCAGAACTTGAATTCGCTTTCGAAGGAATTCGGTAATATCCTCCAGAGTATCCTGGTCCTTGGAAGCTGCACATTCTTCCCAAGCACGACGGGTGTATGGATCTAGTCGCATTGTAAGGAGATTTACCAGCAAAAGGTTTTTATAATCCGCTGGTTCCACAATTTGATCAAGCGTTTGGACGATTCGATCGAAACCTTCCACAAAAGTTCGTAATTCGGCCACGGATTCCTTGGTTAGGGTCGGAAGCTTGAATAAGGATTGAACCTGCTTCTTCTTCAGCAATTTATTGTTGTTATACCGCTTGCACAGAGTGTTCCAAGCGATTTGGTAATTGGCCTTCGTGATCTTCAACGAGTCGATTAGACTTTTCGGCTCGCCTTGAAGACATCCCTTTAGATAATGGAACTTCTCCACCTCTGGCAAGTCGGTTCTCCAATGAATCAAAGAGGTGAACAAGTCCCGGAAGCTCAACCAGTCATCGATTTCACCACAAAACGTTTGCAGTTTGATTTGCGGTAACCGAACATGGTCGAGAACACCCAACATTGAAGGTTCACGGACTGACTGCTCCAAATCCGTTGGCTCATGGAGTGATTTGGCCTTGTCCTTAAGAAAGGACTTCCCATCATAATACTGTTCGCTGATATTCATTCGTAATTTCTGGTAGTACTTCTCCTCATCTTCAAAATCCTCATGAGATTTCAGTTCAACTAATGTCTCACTGAATTTCTCCCACAAATCATCAATTTTCTCCAAACGAACTTCGACTTGAGAAGCGGTAGTATGCTCGTCGAACCTCTGGATAAAAACCGCGATGTCGTCAAAGGAAGCCGTAACTTCCTCCAGCTGAGTCCTCAACTGCCTCAGGGTGGATCCTTTTCTGGTAATGGGTGGCATGATGTGATGTCGATTGGCGGTAGGGAAAAACAGAGATGTAGTATGCCGCGTGTAGTTTTGCTTCGGCGGACATATACTGTCCTATTTCACTGACCTGACAGAACAGGTGGCTGTTCTAAAAATGTTCCAAAATTCAGCGAATTGTCTCGAAAGCACAATGACGTCACATCAAACTATCATCAGCGGCGGCTCAGTTTCAGATTTTGCGAGAGAAGAGGAGAAGTTGGGGTGTAATATCCACAAAACCTTGGCTTCGGCTTGGCATATACTGCGGCAACCTACCTGGAGGTACCAACAGCGGTACTAATTCCAAAACACGAAATGCCAATCAGCGATGGGTTCCAATAATTGATCGTCACAAACTTGGGTTCCAAATGTGGGTAATGTACAGTAGCAATTGAAGAGGAAATTGAAGTGTGTAATATCCGTAGGTCTTGCTTCGGTAGGACATATACCGTAAAACTAACCTGGAGGACTTACAACTCCACCAACCGTGTCCAAAAGAGGAGGATGCAATTTGGGAAAATTCCAGCAGACTTGCTCTAACGAGCAGTTCTCTTGCAGGGATTGCGCAGTAATAAATGAAGAGGATACAGGAATTCAAATTACCAGAGTGTATTTCTGCACGCCTTGCTTCGGCGGTACATATACAATAAAGTGCACTCACCTACGAGGGAGTATTTCGACGCTCCCTCTTCTACTGCTATCCGCCGCAATCGTTCGTCGTTCCGTTTCGTCCACAGAACATCAAGCGGATGAAATAAATGCTCGATGATAACCTTCCAGTTCCTCGGATGAATGATCAACACCAGCGGATTGCCGGTTTCCTCAGCGCATGCAAATGAATTGTGTCGAAATGATGGCGTTAGTGTCATGCAAGGTTGCTTCGGCCAGACATATACCGAACTTATGTATAGTTACCTGACAAAGCAGTGATTCCGGCCAGTTCGGTATTCCTGGGCAGTCCTGGTATCGAGCGATGTAATCCGGGTGTAATCGTTGCATGCACTAATCTTCCAACCGTCTCAATATGGAGCGCCTTCACTGTGGCTTGAGTATTGGATCCTATCGTGATGGCGAATATTGGCGAGGATCCTTCATTGAATGGTTCGGAATGGCGCGTCTCCAACAAAGCAAATGATCACAATGTCGAAGTCCAATAGAGCAATTGTGTTCCCTTCTCGATGGCGCCCTTGCGCGGTTTCAATGGCGACGATATGGCTTCAGTGGCTTCAACAAGGCGATAATCCTACTTCCAACCGGACTGGGCAAGCAAATCCGGTTCGAAGGACCAAATGTCGAGTAGTTGGTCCTCACCCTTTGGTCGATAGCTCTCGGTGACCAACTTCAACACGTTGTATCGCCTGGGGAATAATGCGGGTGATGGGCGACTGAAGCTGACGGCTTGGTGGCACAGTATCATCAAATAGGACGTGTTGAATACCAATTCCAGTGTCCTGAAGATCCTGGTGATCCGGTGATTTCTGGACTTGGTAGGCCTTCTCACTTAGAAACACAAAACACGCGCGGTTGGAGGGAAACACAATCTTTATACACACAATTTATTACTTAACACTAACACATATCGTCTTAAATCTAACAGATTAAAAATCACGGTACATCGACCGACCCGTTTGACGCTCAATCCAGACTGACTTCTCCCAATTTAAATTGGTCATCGATAAACCTAAGGGTCACTCACAATCTGCCTAAGAACAGGAGATCTGAGCAACATCTCTGTACTCTCCTACACTCTGCTGCTCTAGGTAGCTCTACGTCGCACATCTCGGACATCGGGTGACCCATACGCATGCGAACAGCTGCTATCGTTGCTGGGATGAAATGTGGGTCAAACTAGGCGACCATCGTCCGCACGCCGGACGGTAAGTGTATTGAGCCGGCTATTCCAATTATCGGTGGGTTTGTTTTGGTCATCTCTATCGTCGCAATTTGTTGAACAGCAAATAATCTGTTGTTATTCTGGGTAGAGCTATCGTACAGACCTCATGCCTGACAATAGAGACCTGAAAGAACTCAAAGAGCCACCCAAAATAAATCACATAAAAGCCAAAAAGACAACGCATCAACACATAAGATTCCAATTTATATGATTGGGAAGAATTTAAAGAATAAATATTGTATATCATTGTGACAAATTCATACCTCCTGGAAATAAATTAATCAACAACATAGGGTTTGTTCTACTTCGTCGCAAGCGCTAATATTCGTCGTATTAAACTTAAAATGCTCCATTACGGTGAATATTCGAACTAACCTACAATATAGCTTCATTTTCCAAGCCTAATTTTGTGAACGCTGTTATGGTTCGTCCTCTTGTACACCAAAAATGCGATAAAACTACTCTATTTCGATAAATAACTTTGCACTTTTCCACCTAAATCTTAGGACGAAGGCGTACCGAGTGAAATCCGATTGGCGATCGACTGAGCCACGCCACATTACGATTCATATTTCTTCCCGTCTCTCTGTTCATCCGTGCGGACTGAGAAAAAAAAACTTGTGCGCATCAATATGTGTGTGATATTTGGCGTAGAAAACGGTTGTTTTGATTGTGGTGGTTTCGTTGCAATGGGAGCAGCTGTCAAAATTGTACGATCTAAATGAATTATGCTTCCATGTTTGGGCTGTGTTTTGATGGATTTAAGGGAAATTATTACAGTTAAGCCCTTTTCAAATGATAGTTTAGATAAATTTTCGTATAATAGGTATGCAAAGTGGGTTCATTGAAATCCGAGAGGGTACTGCCAGCTAGGAATACAATATGGCGTGAAATGGATTAGGAATCCTCCAGAAATTCTTTGACAAAAAATTTCCTAATAAAGTCTTATCCAGCAGCCGAATTCCGAGCACGAAATTTCTTGAAGAAAGGGAAATTTTGCAAGAGATTTTCAAAATTCTCTTTTTTTGGAATTCCTAACACCTTTGTCACGAAATATTTTGACACTTCAGAAAGAAAAAGAAAATATTAATCTCTTTGAAATTTTTGCGGAAGAAAATGGAAAAAGAAATGTTTTGATAGCGTGAAGCAAGTGAAAACATTAGTTTTGTTCAATATTTAGAATGGACGCATTAATGGTATCATATTATTTCGCTAAAAAAAGATGGTATAAACGACAAGAAAAACTGCAATTGATTCGGCACCGTCGGTTTTTAAAAGGATATTAGCAATCCATTTGAAATATCGGATGGAAATTTTGAGAAACTTTTTCGAATGCCGAAATATTTGGCGGAAAAGTTTGTCGACTTGATGGATGAACCGTTGAATGCAATTCCTTTGAAAGACGAGAGAACTACAACAATCCCTGTCCATTTGCAGGTTCTTACAACCTTGAGATATCTTGGTTCAGGTAAATATTAATATTATTAATAAATTAATATTACACACTTATTTTACCGATCTCAGAAAAACGATTAGCTACAAAACCAAAAGCTGCGAATTCGATAATTTTAAATATTGGTCTTATTTTACCGAGATGAAGGCAAAATCTCTGCGAACGTTTAAGAGATTCGGTAAACAAATGTTGTCGAGATCTCAATAACAGTTTATCTGAGATTGATTTAATAATTACTGAGATCTCAACTGTTGGATTCTTCCAAATTCCTTTATTGACCCTAAATTCGCCATTTTAGGACCCCCTCTGTTTCTCACGTAACAGCTCTTGTACGAGAAATTTCAAATTTTGGTATGAACCGTAACATTATGGAATACCCCCTCCCTCCCCTACTGTGTTACGTGATATTTGAATGATTCCCAATTAAATATTTATACATCCATCTTATTTTAGGTTCTCATCAAGTGACTGTTGGCCAAGATAACTTACTTGCGGTTTCACAAGCAACATGCCATCGAATACTGAGAAATGTGATCCTAGCAATGGATAAATATCTACTTGGAAGATTCGTTGTTTTCCCAACGACTGATGCTGAGCTAGCTCGAATTAAACAAAGATTTTTTCAGCAGTTCAATATTCCCGGAGTAATTGGAGCGATTGATTGCACTCATGTTGCCATTTTGAGTCCTTCAAAAGATGTTGAGCATGTTTATTTGAACAGAAAAGGCTACCATTCGAAAAATGTTCAACTAATTTGTGACTTAGACCTTCGCATATTTAATGTAAATGCTAGGTTCGGTGGCTCGACTCATGATGCATTCATATGGAAACGTAGTCAAGTACGCAGATATTTGCAGCAACGCTATGAAAACGGAAGCAGAAACACATATTTGCTTGGAGACGGTGGATATCCCACTGAGCCATGGCTCCTTGTGCCATTTTCAAGGACTGCAAGACAATCGGAAATTAATTTCAATACAGCTCATTGTAAAGCACGCAACCCCGTCGAGCGGTGCAATGGATGTCTAAAGTCTAGATTTAGATGTATGTCTCTCGATTCTCTACTACGATATGAGAAGGACTTTTGTGGTCAGATTATAAATTGTTGTGTGATAATTCACAACTTTCTTGTTTATAATAAGTATCCAGTGGAAGACATTTTGGATGAAAATTTAACCAATGAGGGTAATGATATCGTTCAAGGAGCTGGAGCAGAGCACTTTGGTTATGATGATGATAATGAAGGGCTATTGAATGTGGGTAGAAGAGAACGAGAAAACATTGTTAATAACTATTTCTGCTAATGTAAGGTTTGAAATCAACTCTTTATTAAAATCAATCACTTCTCCGACATATTTGTTTATTCATTGTACATTTCGATTCAAAAGCATCTGTAGGCTTGCGTTGATTGAATTGTAGGCATCAACTTTTTTTTGTTTGATGGCAAGCTTCCTTTCCTCGAACATCAACATTTTCTCCTGCAGCTCAAGTTTACGCTTCATATGTTCCTTCTTATCTGCTTGCATGGTTTCGAAACATTTCAAAACCTGTAATTCCATCTTTTGCATTCCGGAGTCTGAATATCTTTGGCCCCTACCAAGCTGTCTAGCTCTTGAAGGCGTCGGAGTTGCTCTTGGCCGTGTTGCTGTGCCTTGAATGACACGTGGAATCGAAGTCGAAGCTGTTTCATCGTATGTTACTTCAGCTGGTGTAGGTGGCGTCGTGGGATTTTCAGTAATCTCGTCTGGCTCAATATCCCTAGTTTGTAAGTTCATGAGCTCTTCTTCGAGGAACTCGACACAATCTTCATTGTAGGCGTCATTCTGCTCGTCAGTTTTCAATTCCAATGGAAGGGTCTAATAAGAACCGCGTTAGAAAGCGAACTAATACAGTCAACTCTTCATAACTCGATATTGAAGGGAGCATCGATTGAAGATGATTATAGAACGAAGCTACAACTCGAAGTTTCAAGAGCACAGATCTTGAGAACCAAATAGCGCTCCGCGGTGAAAATTTCTCCCATTGGTCACCACCAGCAAGCAAGTAATCGATTTTCAGCGCGAACGATTTGTCAGATTCTCCAGACTTGTGCACTTGAAAATTCAAAGTTTGGCTTCGTTTTATAATTACGAGGTATCGAACTTAAAACTAGTGCAACTGCGATCCAAGGAACCTTCGAGGCCATGAAACCAGCTTTTACTAGCACTACTAAAAGCGCAAATTTTCGATCTAGAAGAAATCTTTGCCATGCACTGCGGCAGTCGGTTTGCCCTCCACTAGAGCACTTGCAAAATTTCACGCGGACTTCTTCTGAGAGAACGATGCACCGTACTTGAGCAAACACCGCAATGATATTCTCCTATAAGAACCAAATAAACGGGGTGAGAAAAAAGCAGCGCATCGTTCCCTCAGGTTAAGGTAGCATGTAGTATCAGATTAGTACTAGGTCAAAAATTGGTGCTCTTCCCCTATGGTTCTCTACCTCGATACCAAGATACAAAATATCGAGCAAGGGAGAGCAGACTGAAAATACAAACTTACCGGCTCATTGAAATCACCTTCTTGAGTTTTGCCATCTCCGTCGAGAGTATCCTTTTGCATAATGGCTAGAATCATTTTCTCGAGCTCTGAGAGGACATCACGCTTTTTGATTACCAGCCCGTTCTCGCCGCTTTGACGGTTTTGGATTCCCAGCCATTTCGTCTTGGTTTTCTGTTTTAGATCTCGCCATGACAGTTCCCACTGCTCGGGTGTTTTTGTGGCGCCTCTCAGGGCATTCAACGAGTTGATTAAATGAACCCATGTTTGTTTTTGCAGCTCTTTCCCGCGAAGCGATTGGAATCGGTTGTTGGCAAAGTCCAAATGCTCAGCCATGTAGTCCACCATGTACTTTTTCTGATCCGTTGATATGTATTTTTTTAGCCTGTAAACCAAAACTTTTAAGTCAAATGTTAGATTATTCATTGATGTTTATGCTTACCCTTTCGTAGATGCCATTCTCAATTTTTTTTACTGATTCGCACGTAAAATGAAGCAGCAATTAAATGCACGCACTGAAGCAGCAACAATTTTTTCTATTTAAAGAGGAGAAAGCGCACTGTTTACAAACACAGACGTTCCGAGACTAACTTTTGAAAACAGTCGCATAAATATTCATAGTTTGTTTATAGTTATAATGCTATAAATGTTATGCATCACTTGAGACTTGTTTACAATACATACATGAACTACATTACAATACTAAGGTTTTCTTAACAATCGGAATAAATCTAAAATTCTAAACATCGCAAAATTCATGAAATTGTGTAGTAAACTGAAAGACAAAATAGGACATTGTGAATTGTCAATCCTCAGAAGCCATCTAGCGGGAATGTAAAAAACTTCATTTTTTCTTGTCTTATTTTTTTCATTTTCTCTTTCTCTTTGTTCTCCTGGAATTCAGTGGAAAGAAACGAGATTTTTATGAAGAGAAAGAAATTCAGGAAATTTCTTATCTTTTTAAATGTCTTCATAAATTTCTTGAACGACCGGAATTCCGCTGCAGATCCAGGAATTCTTCGAAAGATATGTGTCTGAAGAAAAAATTCCAGATGAACTCCTGGACGGGTCTTCAAGAAAAAAAACTGTTGGATTCTTGAGAAGTTCTCAAGACAAATTGCTCAGACAATTATGAATTAAATAATCAATCAATGCCCTGAATAATATCCTTCAGGATTTTTCGAATAAATTCCTTGCAAAACATTCAATGCAATCTCTGTAAAAAAAATGGTCAGGGGAATTAGTGGAATAATTACTATTATATTTGAACCTTAAATGAACTTTTACATAAAGATTTTACATAGAAAATTGATCAACGAATCCCGCGTAACTTTTCAAAAGGACTTATCTAACACAGAGAGGCTCTCTCTGAGCCAAATTAACCTCTTCTGATGCCGTTTTTTGTATGAAGCGCTAGCCGACGACATTTTCTTGCTATCCGTATTGAAAAACTAGAGGAAAAGAATCGCTTATCGTTACATAGGTCTTTTTGAAAAGAAATGTTTGAAAGAACTCAATGAGCAAGATGAAATGCTCGTAATAGATTCCCTGGAGAAGTATTTTGCAGCATTTTTTGAGAGAACTGCATGTTAATTCTTAGAGGAAGCCCTATGAAAATGGTTGAAAGCATATGTGCTAAAATCGAAGGAGGAATTTTATAAGGTTTCCTGAAAAATCCCTACGCGATTTTTTTTTTCTTGTAAGAACTTCAGGCAAACCTCCAAAAGTAACAATTGGTAAGATCATTGAAAGAAATACTGGAAAAATATCTAGGTGAAATTCTAGGAAACTAATTTTCAGAGTAATGCATGTGCAAAACACTCGACGCATTATCCTTGGATTGCAGAGGCATTTCTTAGAGAAATTTCAGTTAGCATCACTGCAAGGTGAAGCAGGCTTGGAAACTGTGATCACAATTTGCCACAGTTCATCGATTCTGCCAGTCAACCAAAACACAAAGCAGCAGCAGCATCAATACCATCAGGCGTTGCGCTGCCAACGGTTCACACACTGCTTGACTGTTTCCGTCTCTCCACTATGACCGTTTTCGGACAGCCATCTCGAGGTGAATTATTGAAAAAAAAGTTAAATAATAAAATCGCTAATATTTCGCTTGTGTTTTCAAATAATTGAAATCTATTAGCGCTAACAGCAAGAGCACAATCCTTCCATTGCGATACATATAAACAAGTTCAATTTCATGCTACCTTTATCGAGCAAAAATGCAAAACCCAGAAAACCGGAAAAATCGTGTCACTACTGTACTCGAGTCATTTCGCATTCGGGTTTGAAAAAACGTTGCGAAGAGGAAGATTACAGTTTTGAAGAGCCGTGACATTTTTTTGCTTTGAACGGTCATGGTTTGAATTGGATTTTGATGGTCGTGTAGAAAAATGTGAATGTCGAGGTGGTAAATGTTTGCTACAGTACATTTTCCATCCCTGAGGTGAAGAAGGAAAAATTCTCGCCTAATTTTTCAAAAGGATTTATTTCACATTGCGAGGCTCTCTTTGTTTACTTGCTCTTTATTCAATAACTGATGCACATCAACCTCTTCTGTTGTATTTTTTTTATATGAAACCTAGTTAAGGTGATTATAGAACGAAGCCACACCTCAAATTTTCAAGAGCACAAGACGTGAGAACCAAATAGCGCTCCGCGTTGAAAATCTTTCCCATTGGTCACATCCAGCAAGCAAGCAATTTGATTGGTTTTCAACGCGAACTGTTTTCAGATTTCCAGTCTTGTGCACCTTAAGGATATTGTTTTTCGATCCATAGTGAAAAACTTCCCAAAAGCTTTAGTAGTGCATTGTTTCAATCGAACATTAGCTTGAGAGCAGAGAATAAAATACTGTTACAAAGATCCTTTAGCAAATATATTGTCCGCAGGGAGGACCCGGCACAAGCCAATCTAATGGCTGGATCAGCCGAATTGCACCATGAGTAACTCCAGCATAACTTCATCGCTCGAAACACTTTACAAGACTCACGTGTCATTCGTCTCTTCCCGTTTGCTTAGTTTTCCATTGTTGCTGGACCTATATGCCACATCTTACTCCATACTCCTTATTCCTCACTCCTCATTCCTCACTCCTGATTCGTCATTCCTCACTCTTCGTTTTTCACTCCTCATTCCTCACTCCTTAATCCTCATTCCTCATTGTTTACTCCTCACTTCTTACACTCCACAACTCACTCCTCATTCGTCATTCCTCACTCCTCATTATTTACTCTGCATTTCTTCATTCTACACTCCTTATTCTTCATTTCTCACTCCTCATTCCTCATTCCACATTCCTCATTCCCTCTCGGGAGAATTGCTTCACCCTCTAGGGAGAATTACTTTACTTTCTCGGGGAAATTAATTGATTGTACCGTAAAACGGGGTAACTTTGATAATGCGGGTAACTTTGATAGTGCGAGACCCCCAACATACTAAACGAAATAACGAAGTTTCTGTCAATTCGTTAAGAAAAACGAATGCAAAAGTGAAGAGTGAAGACACTTCATGTCAAAGCTATTTTCGTTGCAATCAAGTGCATTTGAGGATTTTTATGCAAATATTAAAAATTTATAACATTTTAGCATTTTTGCAACGCTTACAAACAATCTGTTCTACGACCACTATTTGATAAAGTCAGAATGAAAACCATTTTTACAAACTGGGACCATTTTTGTAATCAAAGTCAGAAATTTCCATACAGCGTTAAACGCCTAGAGGTATGCAACACCCTATAAATGTTCCGTAATTCATTCAATCTTTTTCGATTTATACTCCATTATCAAAGTTACCCCAAAACAGAAAACCGACTTTCGATTATATGAAAAATTATGTATCCATTCAGAATAAATCTATTGGCAATCTATCAAGTGCAATCGATAGCTAGGATGTCAGTACTTGTTTTAAAAATATAAATTGTAATTCTTTGAAACAGCATGCATAAATATTGAAGTTTTCATCGAAAAAACTATCAAAGTTACCCCGTTTTACGGTACCCCGTTTGGCATAAAATCGTTTGGCATAAGGTCGTTTGGCATAAAGCCGTTTGGCATAAAGTCGTTTGGCATAATGGTTGTTTGGCACAGTGGCCGTTTGGCATAATGGTTATTTGGCATAATGGTCATTTGGCATAATGACTGACTTAGAATGAATATCGGCATTTTTGAATCTTTTACCGAGATCAACACCACCGAGCCCATAGCAAAAAATTTTGGAAGGTTTGCAATAAACATGGTGTTTGTTCAGAGATTTTCCAAGCTATGAATGTAAAAAAATGTTGTGATATTAGAGAGCATAACTAAATAAAACACGTAACGGGTCTGGTGGAAGATCTTTTCGGAATGATATTTTTTTCTACATCTCAGAACATAGGATATCTTTGAGCTAGATGCGATCTACATATTTGAAAATATTAAATTGGCAAAGGAAGTTCGTAGAAGAATATTTCGCTCATAGAATATTTCGAAGCAGATCGAGCTTTGTCCCAGTTTGGACGAGAAAACTTGATGAAAATTACTTGATAAAAGAAAGGAAAATTCATTTGCAAAATATTTAAAGCTCTAATCCAAAGACCTTTTATTACAGCAGAATGCAAAAATAGCCTGTATACGAGAGCAGATAATTTTTCGTTCAAAATGTTTGAGGCTCTAACGCAAAAAATGTTCCCACTGCATAACTCAAATGAACAACACATTTAAAAAAAATATATATGTGGCAAAACTTTTGAACGAATCAATATAAATTTAAATTTTGGACGTGTGAGTCAAAAACAACGTTAATAATCGAAAGAAGGGAAAAGAGATCATGTATTTGCAAGAAAAAAAATATTATTTCAATATTGGCAGGTTCTAAATAATTATCATTCTTACAGCACGTCTTGCAAGAATTGATAATACAGAAAAATATAAAAATAGGTTCACATTTAGCTATAAATATAAAGAACAGCCTATTTTCAAAAGAAGGCAACATTTATGATTAAAATAGAAGAAGACGCCAAAAATAATCGCGGCATAATACAACGAAAAGACATCCAAGCATGGGAAAATTCACTCTCTCATTGGAAATTGAAACACTCAGCTTGGTCGGAGAAACGGCAATCTCGCTCTTGACCGCTTGTGGATGTGAGCGAGAGAAATGCAATATTCGAGTGAATGTTTCCCATGCTAGAAGACATCAAAAAATGCGTTCCGAATTCCAGTTCCCCGAATGACCGGTTTCCTCGAAAAGCGGTGCAATTTAAAAAGAAGCTATAGGTAATAGTCTTCAGTGGCTGGATAGTGAACGAGAAAGAACGATGAGCAATCAAATGAAGGAGGTATTCTGTCATTCTTGGCTATGCACATGTTGGCAAAAATGCTGAGGACGGTAAAAAAGAAGGATGCATATTAGATGGTTAGTTCGATCACCACCCTGAAATGTATAAAGTTACGACAATTATGAGTGCCAAAAACTTTTCGGGGACGTGGGTTAATTGGTGAAACGGGATATTCAGGGCATTCGGGGAACTGGTGTTCAGGGAAACGACATTCGGGGAAAAGTAGCACTGTAAATCAACACTCTTTATACCATAATAATGGTTACATCATGTTTAGAAAAAAAACATAGAATGTTTGGAAGAAGGGTAAATTTGTACTAAATATATTAAAATCTTCAGTGCAAAACAATATTCCAATAGCGAAACTCAAATGAAGCACTTGTATTTGAAAGAAGGGTAATTTCTGGATAAATAATAAAATACTATTAGCAATAATTTTCCTAATATGCTTTAGTTTATTCAAGAGCATATGATTGTTGAATAAAGTGTCATTTTGTTTCAATTGACTCCAAAGCCTGACAAGCATGATGCGTTCAGAAAGATTCATTAGAAACGTAAAACGAATGCCATATTAAGAAATTCTTGTTTTCAGACTCATTATGCCCAACGACCATTATGCCAAACGACTTTATGTCAAACGACTTTATACCAAATGACCTACCACCGAATTAATTTACCCTTTCGAGGAAATTGATTTACCCTCTCAGAAGAATTGATTTACCCTCTATGGGAAATTGTTTTAACCTCTCGAGGGAATTGATTTACTCTCCCATGTATTGCCTTGATGTATTTGATCACATAACATATCATTAAAAATAAATTCACTTCTTTTACACCTACAAAATCAAATCTTAAAAATACATACCATGATTCCAATATCAACCTCTCTATTCATAAAACTTCAAAATGCTAATTTTTTCATTGTTGCTATCTGCCCTTCTGCTTATTTGGTATCTTCTATAGTAGAGGAAGTGGTGGCAAAATGAACAGGGTTGGTAACACGAACACCGTGCCTCTTACCTAGAAAAAAAAACTAATTTGAATTCTTGTTTTTAATTATGATTCGTGGTTTTACGGCTAACCAGCCGAGTGGAAGTTTAACAACTACCGAAAAGCTAAACATTACATATAATTTGCAATTGGATTAGATGGAAAAATTGATGTGAAGATTTGCGAAAAAGTTACACGTCTTCTCAGTGAGAATCGAACTCACGACTCCCCGATCTCTAGTTGGGGCGCGTTAACCACTACGCCATGAGAAGACTCATGAACGCAGAAGTTAACCTGAATTCGATTTCAGCTCAATAATCACGTGGTCCTTTTTTCGCAAAGTGCACCCATTGGAAGCCCATGGAATAGAGACCTCAGCCAGCGCAGTTGCTGGCTAGTGTAGTGTGCTATTCCTATACCTAAAAAACAATGCGCTTTCGGGCCAGGCATTGGATATATACAGAAAGCGTTGTGTTTGGATGGGCATCTAATTCTTCCGAAAGAGGTGCACTTTGCGAAAAAGGACCTCGTGATTATTGAGCTGAAATCGAATTCAGCTTAAATTCTGCGTTCATGAGTCCTCTCATGGCGTAGTGGTTAACGCGCCCCAACTAGAGACCGGGGAGTCGTGAGTTCGATTCTCACTGAGAAGACGTGTAACTTTTTCGCAAATCTTCACATCAATTTGTCCATCTAATCCAATTGCAAATTATATGTAATGTTTAGCTTTTCGGTAGTAATTTGAATTGATTTTTATCACGCACGGACGATTTAGCGCATAAATCGAAGTGTTCGGAGGTCAATTGAATTGAAAATATCAACGAAAACTAAAAAAATAGAATATCACGTTGGAAAGATAGAACGGAAGTAACTTTCAGCTCGGAGGTCTTTAGGTTTTTCAATCCTGAATATTGAGCATTTTGCACCTTATTAGACTACTGCGCAGAAAATTTTTGCACAGTGAACATTTGCACATCTCACACATCAGTTTGACAGCCTGCTTGGATACTAACATTTTCGTCCTTGTTTTGATTTTGTGCGCCAAAATGACATCCACGTACCTCCATGTGACGCTTTTTGTATCATTATTTTACAAATGTGGTATAAGCTGTAATATCCAAAGACACATGTCCATGAATGATATCCAAATATTGCCAGAAATGCCACTGAAAGAATGCTACAGTGCAGAATTCATACATCTAGATGACGAGTTAAGTTCGTTCCTCAGCCTGGAGCACTTGGGCGAACCGTAAGGCAACGACGATGATTAAGTTGCTGAAAGTTCTTCCGTTCTGAATCTGCTGGTAAAGATCTGATTCTGGAGACGATTTAGATGATTCTATCATTTTTGATCTAGCAAACAATAGCTTCTCAAAGGAAAAACTTCCCAATGAGCTTTACGGCGGCTGGCTATTGGTTGCCGTTCACGCTTTCAAGGACCGTGTAAAATGAACAACGTAACGAAGTCTCTTAGGAGGGTGTAGCTTGCAATACGATGAAGACTTTTTTACATCAATGATGATTGCTTTAAAATAAACAGAGCCATAAAGAAACTTTCGTGCTATCTATTTGACTGCTTCGGAGGCCTTGAGGTTTTTCAGTGAGATGAATATCGTTATGATATCATGTCAAATCTGATACCTTTAAATTTCTTTTTGAATTGATTACAATCCTGAATGAATATATTTTCGAAAATGCACTGAAAATTTACAAAAATATTTGTTTTGCTCACGTTTTTTTGCATGATGTTCATTTTACCACCAACAGCTGTTCATTTTACCCACATGGTGCAGGTTAAATGAACATTTGCATCGTTTTTTGCAAGCGATGAAAATATGTGAAAATTTAGATATTTTAGTCTGAATTCGTGTCGTTGCTCTAGATAACATCCCTACTTTAGATGTTGTGCGATAGAACTATAGAAATTCCTCGTTTTTCTATTAGAAACAAGATGATATCCTTAAGGTGTTCATTTTACCACCCCTTCTCCTAGATAGCTTTCAAACCATACGCCTGCTGATGTACCGTTAAGTCACCAGTCACCGTGCGGCCTCCATTCACCGTAAATTTCTACAGAATATACAATTTTCACAAATTATTCTTTTGTCAGCAAAATAAGATAAAATTGATGAAATGAAGTAGTTTTTGTCACAAAGCATTTTGAAAAACCTAGTTAATGTAGTCAAAATCATGTGAATTCTGTTTGATAATGAGATTTTTCAACACTCTTAGTAGAAACGCCAAAAATTCACATTTTTTCATTTTAACGCAAGAGTATGAAATTTTTCAAAATTTCAACAAGTTTTCACTGTGGATACTATTAGTAAGATGGATTTCATTGTATGAGCAATGAGATTTTATGCAAATTAGAATTTTTTATTGTGTCTCAGCCGAAACCCAAATGCACGGTGAATGGACCCTTTTCAATATATATGGTTCCTATTACCGTGCATTAGTGTAAAAGGCATGAAATTATTCGGTAATATTAGATTCATTGTTATGTCGTGATTAAACTACTTCATATTTAGTTTTAGAGTGAATGTGGAAAGGCTTGGACAATACAGTCAAACCTCCTATAACGATTTTAGTGAAAAAATAATTTAGCCAATTTGTAAACTCTTTATGTTTTTTTTTTTTGTAAATGAAGATTCGAATATTCTTAAAAATAAGTGCGCACACTACTAGCAACATAGTTGCTCCATCAACAACGTTTTTTCAAGATACGCAATATAATCGTGACGAAAACTATATGCACGGTAAATGGTGACATAGAACGGTACGAGGCGACCTTAACATGACATTTTCAAACATAATTTTTGAGTATTTTTTTTGTTATGCATCACTAGTTTTAGATTTTTCCATGAATTATGATACAACTTCACGCTACGTAGTGGTATTCTTCGCTTCAAATTATTTGTTTTTTTAAATAATTTTAAAATTTTAATTAATTTAATTAATTTTTTGAACTGCAAATTATTCTTAAATGCACGGAGAATGGTAGCTTGACGGTAAGTGAGGGTGCAAATTGTATGCAGCATATGAACAATTTCATTAGAATCTAAAAATTCGTGCAATTGTCAATACGTAGAAGCTGATACTGTTCTTACTCAGAAGCTTTCCTCAATCCATCGATAGAATTCATCCGGGAAAGTACGTTGCCATCATTGTTCCAATCAAACCACCGAGGAAAACACATTCTCATTTCTCACCGCATATAGCTCACTATCTCCACTCGTCATCCCATCTCTCATCACAAACCCACCATCATTCACCCTCTCTCACCCATTCCATACGAACTCTCCTCCGGATGATGAATTTTAATTGAACCGATAAGTTTCGCCATCTAAATTGACCGGCCGGCAGGCAGGCAGGCGGCAACCCGCGGAGCAAATAAATCGTATCGAAAATCCTGATTGAGTGACCGACCGGGAAAGATCGCCGAGACGAGCGGCCACTCGAATGTTGCAAAATTCCTCCAATCCAGCGGGCTACCTTACCTCCTCGCAGTAGGGTGCGGCATATTTGGCGAAGGATCTCATAATCGAAAGATCGTAAGCTTTTCTCCTGTAAACAAAGCACTCTTTCCCATATCTAAACTCCCAGTGGTTTCTTGTGAAAGTGTAACACGTCAACATTTCCCTCTCATCCTTAAATTGACCTGCATTCAGACGCAGCCGGCGCCGTTATTGTTATACTGATGGACACATTGAAGATGCTTTGAAGTTTTTCGTTTGATATGATTTGAATTCAGCAAAAACTTTCACCACACCCTACACTTCCAGCCAATATGCACAGCACATTGTACCTACATGGGTCCTACAACACAAAGTTACAAGCGCGGATTGTGATCCTACTTTCCTGCCGGTTTGTCGAACGCTTCTGCCCATCGACACCAACCACTACTACCGTTCGGAAGGGGGACCGAAAGCCCTCCACGGCCGTGTGTCCATTAAAACAAATCTTAATCTTATCATATTTCTCTCAACTTATATTTATTTTGCTTCAGACATTGATTTTCATTCGTACAATAAATTTTGTTTTTAAGAAGATTGAGTGCGGTGGAGCGTCTGCCTGGAAAGGGACAGAGTGGGGGCTTCCCTCAGGGGCAGTAGTTTCCAAATCGAATCCTTTGAGGGTCTCCGAACATGTAGCAGTAGACGATAAACAGACTCTTGTGATGTGTCGCGGATCATGATAGTTAGAAAGAGCGATTAGTGAGAGATACTCTCAATTTTCTTAGAATTCAACCCCTGATTATGACTCCAAAAACCATGATTTGTCATCCAGATATCATGACCTAACCAATTTATGAATTTGATGACTTGTTATCCACCTAATAATTCGAATGAGGTTCCATCTAATTGATTTAAAACCACTTTTCATTTGATAGGTTCACTACTTGAATGGATCGCTCTCCAAGTTTGAGAACCACTGATATTGACTAATCTCGCGCCTAGGCCTTCATCGACCATCACCAGCAGCGCCGGCTTCAACTCTATGGATTATGACCGACGACGGAACTTTTCTGGTTTCCATCAAGTGTTTGCGCCTTGGTGATGTGATCCGATTACTCCAGGGAAGATTCTCCAAACACTTTGTTGGCGAACCGCACCCCCGAGACAACGGGACGGCGGCGTCGTGGCAGGAATGATTTAATTCCCTGATTAAGTGCGTGCATTACACACCACTATCGACAAACGTAGAAGGGGGTGGTCATCGGAATGCACGCGCCCAGCATCCAACTCAAAGTTGATCTCTCCGTAGACGACCAACGACCTTCCGAAGCCGGGTTCTGCAACAGAAGAACGTTCGTCATCGGGTCTTCGTCGTTATCAATCTGGTTCACCCGCGGGCATATCTCCTCGGCTCGGATGCACTTTGTAAGAATAAACGCGAACAGCGTCAGACGGAGCAGTGCATCGTGCGGACGGATGGACGGATGCGGCGCTTATGTGCGTCTGGCGGGTTTATTGGTTCGGCGCCGAAAATATTTCGAACCTTATCGGTTGACAATCTGTTGTTCGTTGGCCAGGAGAGAATGTTGAGGTGGCGCGAGTCGCTCTTCGTTGCGTCGCCCTGGATGAAAGATGATGATGGCGCTTGGCTTGGGATGAATGCGATTGATTTTTAGTTGTTTTCTCCGGATTTTGTTTTCGATGCTGGCGGAGCCGAGGACCGACATTGATAAATGAATCCGGGTGCGAATCTTATCAGTCATTTGCGAGAATGTATGGGAATTATTTAAAAGGTATTTTTCCAACGTATACATTGATTCAACAATAAACAAGCAAGTTTGTCTACACATGAGACAGAGAATAAATTGAGAATTATCAACCCCCTCCCTTCTCACCATAACGCTTTTTGTATGAAAATTTTCCAATTTTCGTATGAGCCGTAATGCTTGAATTTACCGTTTTGATTTAAATTACAAACAGCTTCAAATTCCAGACACTCTACTTTGTATGGTAAACATTTTACACGAAATGTTTCAATTTTTGCCGTTCAAAAGATCTCACTTTCGAGGCTCGTTTATATAAGCATTTTCCATGAATGAACAATTAAAATGCTACCTACCACTATTAAAATGCCACTACCTTAGGCGCCTCTCCAGTGGTTTGACGATTTCAATTGATGATTTGACTTTTCTTTTTATGATTTGTTTGACACGTCCGGAATACAAATCGAAGTGTCCGGACTCCGGAATATTAGGCAAAAGTGAAGGAGCGTCCGGAATAAGGATCATGAAAGTCAAAACATTTATGTTTATTGAAGAATTATTCGTGTTGCGGAATCAAAATCTTCACTCCACATTCGAAGGTAAAGTGTTTTGAAGGCTCGATAACGCGGCGGAATCATACGGAATGGTATATTTTACCTACTTTGAGTTATACTTCGTTGAGGCCTTAAGTGTCCGTAATATGAATCAAAACGGTACCATCCCCCCTGCTCGAGGGTTTTGGTGAGAATGCATACTCAAGTAACAAATCGACTCTTATAAACAACTCGCAGAATAGAACTTGCCTCGTTGGCCCAGTCCAGAAGATGCTATGAAGTTAAATCATGCAAATAAAGCAAAATAGAATATTATTGTAATTTCGAGGCCATCACTACTAGATCAATGCTACTTTAATAGAAATTTATTTTATCATAACGTTCCAGGATTTAAGAAAATTAATCAATCTTGTCTAATATATATAAAAAAAATCCAACCGAAATGGAACACATGTTGGATGATTTTTTTTTCTTGATATCTGAGTTGTTTTAAGTGATATATTTGTCATTTGGTTTTAATATTTATAGTGCCGGGTTGAATTTACTATCAAATAGGTAAAATAAATGTATATGCCTCTTCAAAACGTGAAATATTTCAAGTTATTTTGGATTTTCGAGGAAAATGCTCAAAGTGCCAAACGATACACATGTTGTGGTTTTTAATTTGTTAGAGCAGGTCTCGTGATTTGAATAAAATTGAATAAGTATCTTCGCTATGCAATATCCTTTAATAAAAATACTACCAAGAAAATTTTACTTTAAAAAAAGTACTAATTTTGTAATCTGAGTGATATTAAAATGGCGTAACGATAATTGACCGGTCCCGTCCCAAAAATACCCATATTTTATGGCTAGAAAGTGATTTTCATAAACGGTAGCCATCTTGGATTCCAAAATGGCGTCAAACATCGATTTTCAGCATCTCTTTATCGGTCCCGTTCCAGAAATACGACTACATTGATTCTCGTGAGTCGTAATCAGGCAGGAGCGTAAGTTGGAATTTTTGGAGCGTAAAAAAAGGAAGCGTTATTTGGAATTCGGGGGTGGTAAATGACTGGACAATACGTACCATTGGTACTTCGCGTACCCGCAGGTATAAAATAGACCCCATTTGTGGTCCTTAGCCTCTTGTCCAGTAACTCCTATCCCTACCTCCCCGTGGTGCCGCCTGGGATACGAGTAACCGTAGGGAAGATCGGGTAACCAACCCTGGTGGAACCTTGGTCGTATGCTGACAGGGAAGGGGGGCTCCTCTCTTCTGAGGGTGTAGCTTATCAGAGCGTCTGTTATCCATGTTAGGGGCGGCTCAAAACAGCGTCTGTTCTCCATGTTAGGAGCGGCTGATCATCGTCCTAGTGCCAGCGTGGGACTCTAAACAGTGCTGTGCACGATGATCCTCCGGCGAGACAGGGGGTTGGTGCAGGCCTTACAAGCCAGCCGTAAAAATCATCAGTACAGGAAGCATACAATGTAAATTCGGACCGGAACAATCGGCATAGACCCAGGCATCGAAAACGGACTAACGATTGGAAACTCGGATCATGGAAGTGAAAGTCTCTCAATTTCTTGGGAAGTACCCGCATTCTTTCCGAATTATTGAGGGTCCGCGAGTTCGACATCGTAGCGCTGCAGGAGGTTTGCTGGAAAGGGTCGACGGTACATACGTATAGGGATGGTTATACCATCTACCAGAGCTGCGGCAATAGACATGACCTGGGCACAGCTTTTATCGTGATGGGCGAAATGCAGAGGCGCGTGATTGGGTGGTGGCCAATCGACAACAGAATGTGCAAGTTGAGGATCAAAGGCCGTTTCTTCAATATCAGCATAATCAACGTGCACAGCCCTCACCTAGCAAGTGACGATGACGATAAGGACGCTTTCTACGCGCAGCTGGAACGTGAATACGACGGCTGCCCAAGCCATGGTGTCAAAATCGTTATCGGAGATCTCAACGCTCAGGTTGGCCAGGAGGAGGAATTTAGACCGATTATAGGGAAGTTCAGCGCTCACCAGCTTACGAACGAAAACGGCCTTAGACTGATTGATTTCGCCGCCTCCATAAACATGGCCGTACGTAGTACCTACTTCCAGCACAGCCTCCCGTACCGGTACACCTGGAGATCACCTCAACAGACTGAATCACAAATCGACCACGTTTTGATTGATGGAAGGCACTTCTCGGACATTATCGACGTCAGAACCTATCACGGCGCAAACATCGATTCGGACCACTACCTTGTGACGGTTAAAGTGCGCCAACGACTCTCCGTTGTGAACAACATTCGGTACCGACGTCCGCCGCGGTACAATCTGGAGCGACTCAAGCAACCCGAAGTCGCAACTTAATACGCGCAAAGGCAGCGTTGCCGGAAGAGGGAGAGCTCACTGAAGCCCTTCTTGAGGACTGCTGGAGTAGTCTCAAAGCAGCCATAAACAACGCAGCGGAAGGTGCCATTGGGTTCGTGGAAGCAAATCGACGGAACGGTTGGTTCGACGAGGAGTGTCAGACGGTTTAAGACGAGATGAATGCAGCGCGAGCGATGATGCTGCAGCAAGGCACCCGTCAAAACGTGGAACGATACAAACAGAAGCGAAGACAGCAAACCCATCTATTCCGGGATAAAAAGCGCCGCCTGGAAGAGTTGGAGTGCGAAGAGATGGAGCAGTTGTATCGTTCTCAAGAAACACGTAAGTTCTACAAGAAACTAAATGCATCCCGCAAAGGCTTTGTGCCGCGAGCCGAAATGTGCCGAGATAAGGATGGTGATATCTTGACGGACGAACGCGAGGTGTTTGAAAGGTGGAAGCAGCACTACGATGAACACCTAAACGGCGCAGAGGAGGAAGATTAAGACAGCAGGAGGAATGGCTTCATCAGTACGGCGGATGAGGGAGACGTGCCAACTTCCACAATAGGTGAAGTTAAGGATGCTATCAAACAGCTCAAGAACAACAAAGCAGCTGGAAAGGATGGTGTTGGAGCGGAACTTATTAAAATGGGCCCGGACAGGTTGGCCACTTGTCTGCACCGATTGATAGCCAGGATCTGGGATACAGAACAGCTACCGGAGGAGTTGAAGGAGGGAATAATATACCCAATACACAAAAAGGGTGACAATTTAGATTGTGAGAACTATCGAGCGATCACCATTCTTAATGCAGCCTATAAAGTGCTTTCCCAGATCATCTTCCGCCGTCTATCGCCACTGGCAAGCAGATTTGTGGGAAGTTATCAAGCCGGTTTTGTGGACGGGCGATCGACGACAGACCAAATCTTTATGTTGCGGCAGATCCTCCAAAAGTGTCGCGAATATCAAGTCCCTACGCACCACCTATTCATCGATTTCAAAGCGGCCTATGATACCATCGACCGCGAAGAGCTATGGAAGATTATGGACGAGAACGGTTTTCCCGGGAAACTGACTAGACTGATCAAAGCAACGATGGATAGTGTACAGTGCTGTGTGAAGATATCGGGTGCTTTATCGGACCCGTTTGAAACACGCAAAGGACTTCGACAAGGCGATGGTCTTTCCTGCCTCCTGTTCAATATTGCGCTAGAAGGTGTTATGAAACGGGCGGGCTTCAACATGCGGGACACGATCTTCAATAAATCCAGCCAGTTCATTTGTTTCGCTGACGACGTGGACATTGTCGGAAGAACGTTCCAGTTGGTTGCTGAACAGTATACCAGGCTGAAACGTAAAGCAGGTCGGGTTGGATTGAAGGTAAATACGTCGAAGACGAAATATCTGCTGGCTGGAGGAACCGAGCGCGATAGAGCTCGCATAGGCAGACGCGTGACGATCGACGGGGATGAGTTCGAGGTGGTGGACGAATTTGTCTACCTCGGATCATTGATAACGTCGGATAACAACTGCAGCAGAGAAGTTCGAAGACGCATCATTGCCGGAAGTCGTGCTTACTATGGACTCCACAAGATCTTGCGGTCTGGTAAACTTCACTTCCGTACTAAGTGTACCATGTACAAGACGCTAATAAGACCGGTAGTCCTCTACGGGCATGAGACGTGGACAATGCTCGAAGAGGACCTGCAAGCGCTAGGAGTTTTTGAACGACGTGTGCTTAGGACGATCTTCGGCGGAGTATGTGAGAACGGCGTATGGAGGAGAAGAATGAACCACGAGCTTGCGCAACTCTACGGTGAACCCAGTATCACGAAAGTCGCCAAAGCTGGAAGGGTACGATGGTCGGGACATGTTGTGAGAATGACGGACAACAATCCCGCAAAAATGGTGTTCAACTCAAATCCGGCCGGTACAAGACGAAGGGGAGACGAGCTAGGTGGTTTGATCAAGTGGAGCAGGATCTTGGAAGTGTGGGGCGATCGAGGAATTGGAGGTTAGCAGCCATGGACCGAGTTAGTTGGCGTAACATTGTGGCACAGGTCATGTCTTGAAGGACGTAGTGCCAGCAAAAGTAAAGTAAAGTATTTGGAATTCGGAGCGTAAAAGGAGGGGCGTTGGTTGTAAAGTAACAAAGTTATGTATACTTCACTGAAGGACATATTTCATAACTAAAAAAATTTCCTTCAAGACGCTTGCGTCATCTCTAAATGTGAATAATTGAGGCTTAAATTTTGAAGTTTCTATTTTTATAACATTTGAATTCAAAAGAGCACACGAATTTGTGGTTTTGAGAACTTTTGAAAAATAAGCCACACCCTACTGCACGGACTTAACAATCACGAACATAAGACAAAGGACAATATGGAACGACCAGTAGCCCAGAATTTTTTTACCGAAAAGTTTCCACCGACTGGAGCGGGAATCAAACAGACACTCCGTGGCACAATACGCCTAAACGAACCCCAGTAGATGTTGTAGATCTTGCTACTTATGTTTCTGGAAGATCTTGGATATTTTCTGAGCATGAATTGAATTCATTGATACCAAATTTGCTCATACATTCTAAGACCTATATTTCATGATATTCTTGGATGACCCATATTGTTTACAAACGTCGTAGGCAACAAATTATGCCTTATTTTCATAAAATTTGGCTCACTGACTGGAGCATAGTAATAATTTAACAACATGTCACTTATTATGTGTGTAGACCTAAAGGCCTATTTTCCGGAACGTACTTGGATGGCTCACAATACCGTTTGAGTAGAACTCGACAATACAACAACAAATTCAAAGCAACAGATTTCCTTGAACTTCTTTGCATTTGCAAAGATTTTCAATGTTTTATAGATCACGGTTGTAGATATTGAACCTATGCGGGAAATGCTACAGTTCCAGGCCAACTCAGAACACGAGAGAATCTCCAGCAATCCCAGGGTCGGCTAGCTACTGGGTAATCAAGGACTTTTCGCGATAACAAAAACTAATAAAACAGGGAACTTTCACGTTACTCGCACTTTATTTATAAAATTCCCTAATTGTGGCGTGTGCGTGTTGTTCTGTATTTTCCATTTTTCCTGCCGTTGTTGGAAGATGGATAAATGGCCGACACAGCGACACCAATCCTGCTGTGCGGCTGTAATGGCGAAGCGGGTGGATGTACGGACGGGTTCTCCGATGGGCGAGTATTGCTGGACTAGGTGGGCAGACGTCTTCCCTCTTAGACGCAATCGGCCGTGGCATGGCCACCTTGGACGGCCGATAGGGGGATCTCCTTGGCAATTAGGGCCAACGGCCCGAGATATTGGTCCTCTGTTAAGGACAAGATCCTTAACTTTGAGGCCCGGAACAGGGACAGGGTCCTTAACTTTTCGGCTGTGTTCTGGACGGCAGAACCTATTCAAGATACGAACAAAGACACAAGAAGTGCAAGAGGTCCTATTGGACAAAGATAAATTACAAAATGTTCGCTCGGAAAGGTGTAGGATAAGCTTTTTACCTGAGCGTATTTCTCTCCTATGTGTCCACTTAGCTCCTGCTAAGGGACAGAGGCGTTCTTAAACGTTTAACTGCACTACACTTAACACTTGTCCACAGCACACGGACGCTTGATATCAAAAGAGGCAGAAATTGGGCAATGGCCGTCCTTTGAAAGAATTCCAACATTCCATCATATTTATCTGTTAATATGCCACGTGTACGGCTCCATCCTATTACCCCGAACGCCACTACCCCGAATGGGTCATTACCCCGAACGACACTACCCCGAATGAGATATAGTGCAGTATCTTATTTTGCGGGCAAAAATGCGTCTCTGATGAAAGCTGGTAATTAATGGCGCGTAAAATTCGTCGGTAAAATATTCATCATATATTTTCCCTTCTTTTATATGTCAGTTATTCTTTCAAAATATCTTGTTGGCAACTATCTTCCTCTCATTCTTTCTGAGACAGTGTCTGTTTATCAGCTCAGTGGGCACTTTCGTAGTTCAAGGGTTCATTCACAAATTTCATAACGCCAAAAATTGCCATTTTTGACACCTACCCACCCCCTCATACCATTTTTTGTATGGACATTCTACATATTGTGTATGGGCTGTAACATTTTGAAGACAACAACCCACAACATTTTTTGCCTCCTTCAGGGTTATGAAATTTGTGAATGGGCTTTTTATAAAATAAGCCTTTTATTGACTGAGAGCATTCCTTGTCAATTTACCATTCTTGTACATGTGCCTCTATGCCCAGGGACGCCAAGGAAATGTTCAATGCATATGATCCGCCACCGGAGGAATTCGAACCCGTAACCCTCAATATGGTCTTGCTGAACAGCTGCGTGATCATCTGTATTTGGACTTCTTGGTGGTGCTCATAATTGAATTTTGTTTTTAAACAAATATCTTCCTTTCTTATGAATATAGGTTGTGCCATATCATCACGTTGTTACAGTGATCAATCACGTCATAGTTGCAAACATTTCACCAGATGTATGCCCTTCTTTCTTAAATAGGCTGTTCTTTCAAGTATTCGTTTGATAAGCTAGTCACTAGTATTTCCACATAGAACAGCTTTTTAAAGGAATATATCCTGAAGTCATTCACTAAAATGAATCCTGCTATAATTCTAATCAGAAATTTTCCCTTCTCTTATTTTTTTATATTAAAACAGACAGGACTCTTATGGATTTGCTCACCACTTTTCTGCCATCATAATTTCTTCATTGTCTTGAATCAAAAAAAAAATATATTTATATATATATATATATATATATATGTGGTTATCTCTTCGAAATTCTAAACTAATGATCCCGCAAATCAACGAAAGTTTTTACTGTAGCGGCAATCAGAGGCCGCCGTTTTTTCTAACATGTACAATTTTTTTAACGTTTCCTAGCTATAGCGGAACGATTGTCTATCAGGTTGTCTTTAAGCGTGTTCCATAGAACAACACTTGCAGTGACTATCTCAGGGTGATCATCCATCGCCATCGTTTACGAAACAAAATCTTTACGGAGATCTTAATGCTAGTAGCCTGACACCTACAAAAATGAGTAAAAGAAGTGGGTACCGATTTCCAATAAGAGACTTTACTACATCTTAATTTTGTGCATATTATAGCTTTACTTTTCATAATAAATTCACCCTTCTTTTTTGAAAAGGCTGTTTTTCAGAGCTTTGCAATGTGGCTGTGCGAATCTCACCAAAATTAGAGGACAAATCCAAAGAAAACTTAGTATGAAAAAAATATTTGCTAAAAATCTAGCTGCTTTTTTATCTTCTGATATTTGAATAATACATACATGATCACTCGCTGGTGGTGACCAATCGATTAAGTTTTCAGCTCAAGCGGGTGTTCGGTTCTCCAGATTTGTGCTCTTGAAAATTTGAGGTTTGGCTTCGATTTATCTTCACCTTAAATACTCATAAGGAATCGTACAATTATCTCCCCACTCTCTAACTAGCATAAGCCTCAAAATGTTATGCATTCGGGGTAATGGCGTTCGGGGTAGTGACTCATTCGGGGTAGTGGCGTTCGGGGTAATGACCCATTCGGGGTAGTGCCGTCCGGAGTAGTGGCGTTCGGGGTAGTGTCATAGAGTCACGTGTACACTGGACGTGTACTGTTTTCAAACAATCAGTTACTATGCTGGTAGATCTTGTGGACCTTACGGCATATCCTTTGGAAAGTTATTGGATGACAAGAATACAACAATAAAATCAAAGTAACATATTGCTGTGAATTTTATTGCATGAGCAAAGATTTTCAAAAATTCATAGATTACGCTTATAGATTTGGAAACTATAATCCAGAGTATTTTGGAGTTTAAGACAAGTACGACCAAGAATATGTTTGATTGTTTCATTAATTGAACACGTTTAAGCTGAACTAGGAAGGAAGGGGTAGGGGGTAGGGGTCTTCCATAGCCGAGTGGTTAGAGTCCGCGGCTACAAATCAAAGCCATGCTGAAGGTGTCTGGGTTCGATTCCCGGTCGGTCCAGGATCTTTTCGTAATGAATATTTCATTGACTTCCCTAGGCATAAAGTATCATCGTACCTGCCACACAATATACGAATGCGAAAATGGCAACTTAGGCAAAGAAAGCTCTCAGTTAATAACTGTGGAAGTGCTCATAAGAACACTAAGCTTAGAAGCCGGTAACGTCCCAGTGGGGACGTTAATGCCAAGAAAAAGAAGAAGCTGAACTATGAAGAAGAAGTTGAAAATTTTATTTCAGCCAATTTTATCAATCTAATACATAATTTCCCATTCAATCTAACTCAATATGCTAACTTCGTAAAACAGTAACGTAAAATAAATTTACGTTAATTAAGGTTTTAGTGTATAGCAACTGCAAAGATTTTCAGAGTGATACCTGTAAAAACTACCGGAGGTAACAGCGTTGAAGTGCTCAAGGACTTCTGGAGCAAATTCTGGAGAAATTCTTGTAAGCATACCCTGAATTTGTTGGATGAATATCTGGGATAATTGGTGCAGGAATCTTAAGAAGAAATTCTTGAGGGGACCTTGGAGGTGTGTATAAGGTATCTTTTGAGAAACAATTTCTGAAGCTTTTCTTCGAGCATTGTGAGAAAAAAATAGTGGCCAACTCTCTTAAAAGAGACTTGGACTTGTGAAAAAAATGCTTTGAAATTTAAATGTGCAATCCTGCCGACAAAAGAAAAAAACAACTAGGCCTCTATGGTCTATGGAAGCATTACTTCCGTCACACACTCAATCAACTACCAGAAACCAAACTAGGCACACTTCAAAAAGATTTACCCCGTCCACAATCCGCCCCACACTTCTAAGCCCCAAAAGCCAGGGTGATTATGCTCGTTAGCGTTAGTTTTATGACTGCGGTTTCGCCAAATCTACTTCGCCTTCCTCTATTCCACACCGCCAAATGGTCATTGAAAATTATGCCCGCAATCAGGCAAAAGACGCCCTCCCCTATTCCATGAATGTTGCAGCACGCTTCGGTCAGCTTGGACGCCCGCCTTGAATGCTGTTGTCAAAGTCGCCATGTGAAGTAAGGAGCCGAAGAGTAGAAATCACGCTGAGAAGCCACCACCGTATCGCCATTCGCTCATCCGACTACCGACCGACTAACTGACCGGCTGACCACGAGACCGACTCAACCGCCAACCGCCAAGCGAGAGGCGATCGTCGTCGTCGCGCCGGGGTGAAGCTGGCGGTCGTAAATGTCACCAATTAGTAATTAAACGTGTTACTTTATGGTTGTTCAACTTCTCTATCCGCGTTCGAACAAAATTTGAGCTCACCGCAGTGCGATGGGAGATTATCGCGCCCACCGAGTGGGTTCCTGATGGGAGAACGCGTGCGTCTTTCGAGGGGTGGTGGCTGTAATGTATCAAAATTATGCAGATTTTGAGTGATTTTTTGGCGACTTGATTGTCTATTAAATAGCTTTTTTGAAGAAACATTGAACGTCCGACGACCATAATGCAACGTCGATTGAAACTAACATTAGTGTATCTTATCGCCAGTAGGGATCGCCACTACCCTGTATGAGTCTACATCACGGGAAGTACCGTCATCTGGGGTAACATTAATTAGTGTTTTTTTTAATCTTTCGTAATGCGTAATGCAAATGCAATTAAGAAATTAACTCTATAAAAAATAACAAATAAATTTAGTACTATACCATTTAATTCTACTAGAGTTTGACAGATGTGCGTATTTCGACCTCAACTGAAAAGCCGTCTTCAGTTAGTCTAGTACACGACACTGAAGATGACCTTTCAATTGAAGTTGAAATTCGGTTATCTGTCAAAGGATAGGAACCATAGTGGAATTAAATGGTGTACCACTAAATTCGGTTTATTTGCTCAAAATATATGCATTGAAAATGTTTCAACATGAATTGTTGTTTCGAACATTTAACAATGAAGATCATGCCGATCAAGGTTACTCCATGTGATCAATGATACCCCGTTTTACGGTACCATTACAATACTGCTGTGATGACTTATCGCACCCGGTTCACGATCGTTCGGAATCATACGCAACCAGAACGGAAGCTAGATAAGGCATCTCCGACTCTGACTGTATCGTTCGTTGGTTGGGTTAGTTTTTTGCATCTCGTCGCTCGTTAGACGTGTGAGGCCTTCGATATCTCGAGTCGACGATCGCTGCGCAAAAGCTAAAAGCTGGTATCGGGGAGTTGTTTACTGTTTTACACACTAACTATATCTGACTAACCAACTAACTGTGGGACATTTGAATATGCGTGTTGTGATTAATTCGCCGAGATTGCACTGAACGACGATTGTGGAGTGTGAGATGATGGGGTGACTGATGGGTCATCCCCCACTTGCCCTTTGGAGTTTGATGGGTTCAACTTGACACGTAATGCGGGGGTTTTTACTTAACCAAATCGATCGAGTCACGTGCTATGTCTGAACCAGACGATTATAAAAATCGAATATGCATCGTTTTTTTTTTCTTACTAAAGATCAGAATTTGATTTATACTTTCATAATCGGAAGGTATTCAAACATTCTATCGGGGAATTTTTTCCATACATTTTGTATGGACTCAAATGCATCGAAAAACGTGATTTTTATGGGTTTAGTATGAACAATAGCTAAAACAAGGAAAAAATCAAAATTTCACCGATAGAAAATTTTAAAAACCTTCCAGTTATGAAAATATAACCCAAATACTATACTATAGCGAAACAAAGTCCGATGTACATTCGATTTTTATACTCTCCTGGTTCAGACATAGTGTGAGTCGGGTTAGAAGAGAATAATGAACATACAGGGTGTCCGCATATTAACCGAACAGTGAAATATTGGACACACGATCTCACATTAAAAACAATAAAAAATCAATGTCCATGTACATTTTATAATACATCTATATGTTGACACAAAATACAACTTCAAATAATTTCGAAATGATTTTTTGTTACTGAGATAGGCAAATTTAATTTTTCGGAGACGTTTTTCCTGAAGTCATACTGCAGATGAGTTATCCCTAAAATCTAAAAGCGATGAATCCAAATGCCCCATTATTATTTGAAGTTACCTGCAGTTCAGTGGCTTCAAGCTAGACTGGAAATAGAAATTTTTACGTTTCAAATTCAATAAGTCCTATGGACATTTCTCTGCCGTCATAAAGCTCGAAAAACAGCTCATTTTAAGACACCTCAATACATTTGGTTCGGTTTTGCAAATATTTGAAATCGGAAATGTGTCAAACTTACGTCTTAAGAATATAATAAGCCAATGTTTAAAACCATGCGAGAATATTGAAATTATTATGCTTGATTGTATAGAGCCATGTCTTCTAAGTTTGTACGGATAATTTGCGGACACCCTGTAGTGTAGGTACCCGTACGGTGATAGAGATTTTTTCTTGAATTCCCAAAGAAATTCCGTCCAAATTCTTCCGGATTTCAGTCAGAGTTTCCTTCAACAATTCTAATCAAAATTTAAACCACTATGATGCAGCCCAGCAGCTGTTTTGGAAGTCAATCTCGGAAACCAAGACTGACATGGTGTTACTATTGGACCCATACCGCATACCAGCCAACAACGGGAACTGAGTGGCGGAGCGGATAGGACGATACCCAATCCAAGACGTAGTCTCTATCTCAAATGATGATTTTGCGATAGCAAAAATCAACGTTGTATTCTATTGCAGTTGTTATGCGCTGAACTGGCTAATCGGCAGTCAAAAGTGATAGCTGCCGACGTTAATGCATGGGCAGTGGAGTGCGGTAGCCGCTGCACCAACCAAAGAGACCAGCTATTGTTGGAATCCCTGGCCGCATCAAATGTATAGCTGGCAAATGTGGGTGCAGTGAGTACCTTCCGCAGAAATGGTACTTACTTACTTTTGCTGGCTCTACGTTCTTCAAGACATGACCTGCGCCACAATGTTACGCCAACTAACTCGGTCCATGGCTGCTAACCTCCAATTCCTCGATCGCCCCACACTTCCAAGATCCTGCTCCACTTGGTCAAACCACCTAGCTCGTTGCGCTCCCCTTCATCTTGTACCGACCGGATTTGAGTTGAACACCATTTTTGCGGGATTGTTGTCCGTCATTCTCACAACATGTCCCGCCCATCGTACCCTTCCAGCTTTGGCGACTTTCGTGATACTGGGTTCACCGTAGAGTTGCGCAAGCTCGTGGTTCATTCTTCTCCTCCATACGCCATTCACACATACTCCGCCGAAGATCGTCCTAAGCACACGTCATTCAAAAACTCCTAGCGCTTGCAGGTCCTCTTCGAGCATTGTACACGTCTCATGCCCGTAGAGGACTACCGGTCTTATTAGCGTCTTGTACATGGTACACTTAGTACGGAAGTGAAGTTTACCAGACCGCAAGGTCTTGTGGAGTCCATAGTAAGCACGACTTCCGGCAATGATGCGTCTTCGAACTTCTCTGCTGCAGTTGTTATCCGACGTTATCAATGATCCGAGGTAGACAAATTCGTCCACCACCTCGAACTCATCCCCGTCGATCGTCACGCGTCTGCCTATGCGAGCTCTATCGCGCTCGGTTCCTCCAGCCAGCAGATATTTCGTCTTCGACGTATTTACCCTCAATCCAACCCGATCTGTTACACGTTTCAGCTTGGTATACTGTTCAGCAACCACCTGGAACGTTCTTCCGACAATGTCCACGTCATCAGCGAAACAAATGAACTGGCTGGATTTATTGAAGATCGTGCCCCGAATGTTGAAGCCATCCCGTTTCATAACACCTTCTAGCGCAATATTGAACAGAAGGCAGGAAAGACCATCGCCTTGTCGAAGTCCTTTGCGTGTTTCAAACGGGTCCGATAATGCACCCGATATCTTCAAACAGCACTGTACACTATCCATCGTTGCTTTGATCAGTCTAGTCAGTTTCCCGGGAAAACCATTCTCGTCCATAATCTTCCATAGCTCTTCTCGGTCGATGGTATCATAGGCCGCTTTGAAATCGATGAATGGGTGGTGCGTAGGGACTTGATATTCGCGACACTTTTGGAGGATCTGCCGCAACATAAAGATTTGGTCTGTCGTCGATCGCCCGTCCACAAAACCGGCTTGATAACTTCCCACAAATCTGCTTGCCAGTGGCGATAGACGGCGGAAGATGATCTGGGAAAGCACTTTATAGGCTGCATTAAGAATGGTGATCGCTCGATAGTTCTCACAATCTAAATTGTCACCCTTTTTGTGTATTGGGTATATTATTCCCTCCTTCAACTCCTCCGGTAGCTGTTCTGTATTCCAGATCCTGGCTATCAATCGGTGCAGACAAGAAGCCAACCTGTCCGGGCCCATTTTAATAAGTTCCGCTCCAATGCCATCCTTTCCAGCTGCTTTGTTGTTCTTGAGCTGTTTGATAGCATCCTTAACTTCACCTATTGTGGGAGTTGGCACGTCTCCCTCATCCGCCGTACTGATGAAGCCATTCCTCCTGCTGTCTTGAAATTCCTCCTCTGCGCCGTTTTGGTGTTCATCGTAGTGCTGCTTCCACCTTTCAATCACCTCACGTTCGTCCGTCAAGATACCTCCATCCTTATCCCGGCACATTTCGGCTCGCGGCACAAAGCCTTTGCGGGATGCATTTAGTTTCTTGTAGAACTTTCGTGTTTCTTGAGAACGATATAGCTGCTCCATCTCTTCGCACCCCAACTCTTCCAGGCGGCGCTTTTTATCCCGGAATAGATGGGTTTGCTGTCTTCGCTTCTGTGTGTATCGTTCCACGTTTTGACGGGTGCCTTGCTGCAGCATCATCGCCCGCGCTGCATTCTTCTCGTCCAAAACCGTCTGACACTGCTCGTCGAACCAACCGTTCCGTCTATTTGCTTCCACGAACGCAATGGCACCTTCCGCTGCGTTGTTTATGGCTGCTTTGAGACTACTCCAGCAGTACTCAAGAGGGGCTTCGGTGAGCTCTCCCTCTTCCGGCAACGCTGCTTCAAGGCTTTGCGCGTAATCAGTTGTGACTTCGGGTAGCTTGAGTCGTTCCAGATTGTACCGTGGCGGGCGTTGCTACCGAATGTTGTTCACAACGGAGAGTCGTTGGCGCACTTTAACCGTCACTAGGTAGTGGTCCAAATTGATGTTTGCGCCGCGATAAGTTCTGACGTCGATAATGTCCGAGAAGTGTCTTCCATCAATAAAACGTGGTCGATTTGCGATTCAGTTTGTTGGGGTGATCTCCAGGTGTACCGATACGGGAGGCTGTGCTGGAAGTAGGTACTACGTATGGCCATGTTTTTGGAGGCGGCGAAATCAATCAGTCTAAGGCCGTTTTCGTTCGTAAGCCGGTGAGCGCTGAACTTCCCTATAATCGGTCTAAATTCCTCCTCCTGGCCAACCTGAGCGTTGAGATCTCCGATAACGATTTTGACACCATGGCTTGGGCAGCCGTCGTATTCACGTTCCAGCTGCGCGTAGAAAGCGTCCTTATCGTCATCGTCACTTGCTAGGTGAGGGCTGTGCACGTTGATTATGCTGATATTGAAGAAACGGCCTTTAATCCTCAACTTGCACATTCTGTTGTCGATTGGCCACCACCCAATCACGTTCCTCTGCATTTCGCCTATCACGATAAAAGCTGCGCCCAGCTCATGTCTGTTGCCGCAGCTCTGGTAGATGGTATAACCATCCCTATACGTATGTACCGTCGACCCTTTCTAGCAAACCTCCTGCAGCGCTACGATGTTGAACTTGCGGACCCTCAATAATTCGGAAAGGATGCGGGTACTTCCCAAGAAATTGAGAGACCTTCAGTTCCATGATCCGAGTTTCCAATCGTTAGTCCGTTTTCGTTGCCTGGGTCTATGCCGATTCTTCTGGTCCGAATTTACATTGTATGCTTCCTGTACTGATGATTTTTACGGCTGGCTTGTAAGACCTGCACCAACCCCCTGTCTCGCCGGAGGATCATCGTGCACAGCACTGTTTAGAGTCCCACGCTGGCACGCTCCCACGCTACTACTACTCAGCATACGACCAAGGTCCCACCAGGGTTGGTTACCCGATCATCCCTACGGTTACTAGTACCGCAGGCGGCACCACGAAGAGGTAGGGATAGGAGTTACTGGACAAGAGGCTAAGGACCACAAATGGGATCTATTTCATACCTGCAGGTACGCGAAGTACCAATGGTACGCATTGTCCAGTCATTTACCACCCAGACCGCAGAAATGGTGCAGAATCAATTATCGACGTGACGTTTTGTAGTCCTAACCATTTAGGTTCCATGAACTTGCGCGTTGATGACGATTATACTCATAGCGATCATCAATGGTATATGGACAAAAGGTCGAAAGGCAAAAGGTCGAAAGGACAAAAGGTCGAAAATGATTTACTGGGAAATTTGTCCTTCTTTGAAAAAAGATTTTCGACCTTTTGTCCCTCCTTTTGTCCTTTCGATCTTTTGTCTTTCGACCTTCTGTCTTTCCGACCTTTTATCTTTCGACCTTTTGTCATAGATTCTAGTATAATACCAGGCGGGCAGAAGGCAGCGCGATGTAACTCGACCCAAGCCCGAGGATGGAAAACAGCGCGCTTCGACGGCGAAGTATTCACTGAAGCCCTGAGGCGCGAACGAAACACTCTGGACCTAAACGGTGAAGAGCTAGTTGCTATGATATCACGAGCGTGTGATGCTTCCATGCCGAGAAAAGCCCTTCCTAGAGAGAACAGGCCGCCAGTGTATTGGTGGTGCGAATCAATTGCAAATCTTCGAGCAATCTGCCTTCGGGCTAGACGAAGAATGCAACGCGCACGCACAGAAGCACAAAGAGAAGAACGCGGTGCAGCATTCAGAGAGGCAAAGTTGGCTCTCAAAAAGGAAATCAAGAGTCGAAAACGGGCATGCTTCGATAGTCTATGCGAGAGTGCCAATTGTAGTCCATGGGATGACGCCTACAGAGTGGTAATGGCTAAGACCAAAGGTGCCATAGCGCCCCAAGAGAAGTCGCTCGAGTTGCTGCGATCGATAACACAGCGTAACAAAAATCACATTATTGCGTGTCTCAAGGATCAAATTATGTGTCTCTAGTAGATTTGGGGTTGCTAAATCTGGTGCCATTCTCAGAAATGTTCCAGCACGTCACAATTTTTAGCTACAGGTCGCCAAAGTTGTATAAAACACTGGGTTTATTGATGTTTACATGAAATTTAAAGTACAATTTATCAAACTTTTTTGTAATCTAATCCACCAAACATGCAAAACAGAACTTGAACTTCCATTTTGGACATAATTTGATTGGAATTGCGCGATTAAATTTCGATTAAACCGATTTTTCCAATATGTTTGCAGTCTCCATATAAAATTCTTTGTTTCTTCTATATGGCAAAATACAACAATTGTCTATACCATCAAAAAATAACTTTTCCGCATTGTAAGTATTACAAACTTTGATGATAAGTATTGTTATACACATAAAGTTTGAATTCAGTGGCAAATTAAGCCAATATATTACCTTACAAGCTGGGAAACTTGCATGCAAGTTGGCTGAAATAGTCATTTTTTGCATTTTCAACAGCCAATATCTCAAAAACTAGACGTGCTATGATATTTTTGAAAAAGGCAATGGATTCAGCAACCCTTAATTAAGTGAATAGCGGTATTTTGGTGCTGGAGACAAAAACGTGTTCCGCAGTGTAATCGAAGTACTCCCCCGTATGCGGCAGATGAAGGAGAAGAAGTGGCGAGAGTGACGAATGGAGAGCTGGCAAAAGTCGTGAGATCATTCGCGTCAAACAAGGCACCGTGAAACCTCGTGTATTCTTTCAAAAACCATTCTTGGATTTTTCCGGATATCATTTAAGAATTCGTCTACTTGGACTGATTCAGAAATTATTTTTTGGATTATCTGGCTTCTCTAAGATTTTTCTGGAAATGCCACTAGAATTCTTTCTGGATTTTTTTCACAGTAAAACTAGCTGGGAATCTTCCAGAAATCATTCTGGAAGAATTCTCGAAGATATCCGGGAGAATTACTGTAAGATGTCGAAATAAGCCCAAAAGGATTTTCGGAAGAATTCAGAAGAGATATCCGGCAGAATTACAGAACGATTTCCGGTGAATTTAGAAAAAACAAAAATCCGTAAATATTCCACAGCAAATTCTTAGAAGAGTCCCAGAAAAAAATCAGAAAAAATCTCAGAGGGACACACGAGAGAATATATGAGGAATTTCTTTAAGAACCCCAGAGGGGTAAGAGATTCCTGTAAGTAAAAAAAAAATCCGGAAAACTCCCATGAATTTTCAGGAATCTCAGAAAGATTGTTTCAAGAATTCAAGAGAGATTTCCGAAGGGGACGGACCTGGTGTAGTGGTTAGAACACACGCCTCTCACGCCGAGGACCTGGGATCGAATCCCATCCCCGAGATAGTCACAAAAAAAGTGACGACTTCCTTCGGAAGGGAAGTAAAGCCGTTGGTCCCGAGATGAACTAGCCCAGGGCTAAAAATGTCGTTAATAAAGACAGAAAAGAAAAAGATTTCCGAAAACATTCTGAAGTATTTTTCGGATCAATCTTAGATGAGTTTTCTCAAAAACCACAGAGGTATTTCCGGAAGTACTCTAGGCGAGTATTTAAAGCAAGAAGATGTCTTACATGTTTCTAGCAAGATTTGGAAACAATAAGAGGGGCTTTTTGGAAGAGTACCAGAACGATTTCCAAACAATTCTGGGGGGATTTTGGGAAAAAAAACTTCAGTGAGATTCTGAAGAATTCCAACACGATTAACGTAAGTATTACAAACAAATTGCCGGAAGAATTTCAGAAGGATTTCCGAAAGAATCTCGAAGAATGAATAGTAACTTTTTAAATATTATAGTTTCAGAGAGATTTCTGGGAGAATTTAAATGGGATTACCAGAAGAGTACCAATGCAGTAAATCAAATTGTCATCAAAACAGACGAAAGACAAGCTCGCTCACAACCGTTTGTCCCAACTTTTGCGGATAGGGATACAATCAAACGCAAAATTATCATGATAATCACAGGGCGCAACATTGTTGCAACCTTTTCAGCTCGCAATTACTCAGTTATTTTGCACACAAAACCAAATTTGTTTTATGGATGCTGTTCGATAATGTGTCAATGTCCAACAACACAGAGAAAGTTCTCGAAAATTGCAATGCGAAGCCAAGAAAATTGCTGCGCACGTGGTGATCGATCATTGTCATATTCTGTTCAAGTGGTGACAAACTGATGTTACGGAATAACATTGTTGCAACAAGAATATGAGATGACAATGTCTTTGTTGGTGCGTGTTGGATGACAATTGATTCACTGATTACAGAGGAATTAAATAAAAATATCAAAGTGATTAATATTATAAGAACCCCCAAAGGATTTCCGGAAAAATCTTTAATATATCCAGAAAAATGTCAAAAAAGATTCATAATAATACCAGAAAGATTTACGAACGAATCCTAGAAACATTTTCAGCAGAAACGCAGAAAACAACTATTGGAAAATCCTGGAAGGAAAGAGTCTCAACTAGATTTACTAAAGAATCAGAAGGATTTCTGTAAAATATCAGAATGATAACTAAAACAACTTTCGAAAGGTTTCCGAAATAATGACTGCAGGATTTCTGAAAGAATCTCTGAAATATTTCCGGAAGAATCTCAGAAGGATTTTTGGAATGATAAGATGATAAGGATTTTCAGTAGTACCGAAAGAATCTAAGAAGGATTTTCGGGAGAATCCCAGGAATATACGGAATACAGTGCCCTCCAGATTTTAGCAACACCCGTTTTTGGCAACATTTTCTTCCCGATTTTGGCAACACATAGAAAAATATTTTCAATTGATTATTAACTACTGAAACTTAATATTTTGAGTTAAAATAAAGTGAAAATAAGTCAAAATGGAAATGGTGGTGACCATTACGAGCTAAGAAACGTAATGTGGAACGTACTTATGAGTTTAATAGGCATTAATGTGTGGTTTCCTCCTTCCTGTCGCATTTATCCAATAGAGACATTTGCATTATCCATAGCATTTAATTTTATCCTACGAGGATTGCCGAGTAGGATAATTACGACGATCGCTGTAAAAATCGAGTTACGTACAACATTTTTTGTAATTTCTCATCGTATTCTCTGCACTGAAGTATGGTGCAGTGCTGGGAATGGTAATAGTAGTAGGCTTGAATATCACGAAAATCACGTGGCTCTTCCAGTACAGTAGTTCAAAAACGTGAATCTCATCAAGTAGCCTTTGTTGGGTACATAAGTTTTTTAAATCATTAGTGTCATTGAAGACTCTAAATGCGGGAAATGCAACGGGAAATAGAAAATTTTTCTACAGTAATTTTGGGTTGCCCTTAGCAACGGGTTTTTTGCTATTTTCAAGGCTTTTTGCCTACAGCAGCGACGGGAGTGAATTTCACTGGCTTCGCTGACTGTGATTTGCTCTACTTGGCTACTGTAGAGTGAATTTCTAGATTTTTCCCAACCCTGGTATGGTGAATATAACAACACAGCTATGGACCAATGCACGAGTTCACTAATTTGACGTTTGAGCGGTACCGAATTCACTCGTTGCCATGGTCACGTAAATAACACGGCACCGCTCAAACGTCAAATAGTGAACTCGTACATCGGTCCATATGCAGTACCTGCATAGGTTGGGGCACTCAGAATTTCCTGCGTGCCCGAATTGTACACAGCGAACTGGAAACAGCAGAGCATATCGTGTGCCCACGCCTCATTGTTGTGAGAGATTGCATGCTCGCTTCATGCGGATGGGACACGTCCCCCGACAACATAATAGAGCAGGCTTTGGAGAATTCGCTCTCATTTGAGTATGAAGCACGATCAAAGCAAGCAAAGAAAAACATCCCATCTGTTGCGGTCCACGATCATCGTTGTATCGCAAGGTGTAACATGTCTGATAAATGGAAGCAGTGAGCGAGAGCCCCAAAGAGAGAGCGATGATAAAATCCATTTTCTCGCTTATTTACCGTTGGGGATAGGTGTTTTTCTTTACTGACACGATAAACAATCCACGAACTTCCTATAGCAATAGTGTCTCCCAGGCTTGGAGCATGTTTAGTGGAGTTTTATCATGCACTACTATTCCCCCAATCTGATCAAAGTTGTAGCAATATACGATAAACAGTCTCTCATAATGTGCAGCATGTTATGATAGTTACAGAGAGCGATACGTGAGAGATTCTCTCATTTTTTTTTTCAGGATTCATTCCCTGTAATAGAGAGAATTGGTGCGGATACCGTGTACTGGAATGCAGTAACTATGACTGCCATTCACATTGTGTTAGAATTGCAGCGTTCATGGCCCCCCGACCAATAGTTTTCTGCAGAGGATTAGGCCTGTCGAGGCTGGTCCCTTGTAACATTGTTGAAGTCGGCTAGGAGAAGCAGTTTGCCTAGGCTACTTCTGCTACATGTGTTAAGTGCTACATATATGCACTGGCCCCTCTCTGAAAAAATACCTTAAGGGGGCAGAATCCGTCATTGATTTCGGAATTTTTAAAAGCAGTTTTTTCATTCAAAATCAAGAAAATTTACAGGAAAATGTGTTCACTGTATTCTGATCCCCAACCGAAACACGATGAACACATTTTCATCGAATAATTTTGAACTTAAAACAGCTCTTGAAGTTTCGATGATGACGGAGCGTTGATCGTTAAGGTGGTTCCGGGGAGAAAGGGTCTGAGGCGAAGGGTAATGTCGATGAACCCTTTACACCACTTGAGCAGTTCAGCGAGAATTTCTCATGTACAGTGCATGGGTTTGTTTCAGTGGGTCGTCGTTGGTACGGCGTCCCTGAGTTACCTTCTCGAGGAGTCTGTTTGAAAATTTCCTCCTTGTAAAAAAAAAAAACAAAAAAAAACCTTTCTGGGGTTTTTTTAGGAGGAGCGTAACTGATGCTAGTAGGAGTTTTAGAGGAGATTATACCGATTATACAATTTGTTACTGCTAGGTTGGGCAACACGTGGGTTACCAGGACAAAGACCCCGGCAAGCTTGGCTAAGCAACGGCCTGCCTTTTGAGATTGGGTGCGTCAAGGACCTCTTTTCTTGGCTAGCGCGATCTGGAGCACCTCTCTGGTCTCAAGGTCGGCTGGAGTACTCTATTAGGCTAATCAGACCTCGGATATTGGGATGGGTGTAAATGAAAGCTTTGGTGATTTGTATATTGCCCTCAATGTACATATCTGTGTGGGTGGGTGTGCAGTAGGGTGCCAATGGAATGTATGGGAAAAATTTTGCCATCGAATTTCAAAAAAAGGTAGGGCTCAAAAGTTTTGTCTCCTCGAAAAAAGTCCCCATGCAAAATTTGAGCTCAATCGGACTTCATTAAGTGGACCCCCAAAGCGGTCAAAGTTTGGCTTTTTTGACCCATGAAAAATCTCCAAAGGGTACATGAAATTTCCGAAATCGAAATTTTTTTTTTGATGCCAGATGTCTTAGAAATGCATGAAACGTCGAGATCTGGTGTTATTTGGAAAAATTTTTTTTTGAAAAAATCGACCTTTTGGGACTTAGTAAATTTTTGAGTTGGGGGAGAGAATTGAATTTGAAATGAACGATTTGAATTCAATTGCTGAGAAATTCAAGGCAATAGTATTGAAACATATCCTATATGATTGTTGGCCACTGAAAGCATATGATATGTGATATTTCATTAGGGTGGTTCATTTACTTTCCATTAGGGTGGTCCTTTTTGTTAAAAAATAAAAAAAAATAAAAAAAAGAATTTTAATTGAATATTGAAGACAATAGTATTGGAACATCTCTCACATTATCGTAAGCCATTTTCTACATTTAATATGTGGTATTTTATTGGGGTGGTTCACTTATTTTCCATTACGGTGGGCCTTTCTGTCGAAAAATCATAATTTGAATGGGATATTAAAAACAATAGTATTTTATCATCTCTTTCATCATCGTAGGGCATTTCCTTTATTAGATTCGTGATATTTCATTGGGAAGGCTCACTTATATTCAATTACGGTGATTCTTTAAGAAAAAATTGAGTATTTGAATGGAATAGTAAATACAAGAGTAATTAAACATCTCCTATGTCATCGTAGGCCACTGTTAATGTATAATATGTGATATTTCATTGGGGCTATTGTCTTCAGTTTTGCATAAGGGTGATCATTTAATTTGTAAAATATTCTCAACAGATCTAACAAATCAACTTTGTTTGTAGAGTTTTGAATCATGATTCTTCATTGGCATGCAACTCTTCGTTAAGCTATTTTCATTAAGGGTTTCTTTTGAATAGTTAAAATAAAACGTTCCAATCATCAGTGAATTCAGTGAAGCACAACTCTAACTGCCATAATCAAAATACAGATAAAAAAGGAATGAAATAATTTTTGACGTATACAAATTATGACAATAGCTTGATGGGCGACGATGAAGGGCAACAAAAGTGTTTAGTTTATATTTTCAAAAGAGATTCTCAGCCTTGGGCTCCTTCATTCCCGAAACAAAAGTACGTTGCCTTCTGCTTGCTATAGTACACGCGATTCGGTTGTGACAACGAAGGTAATTCAAGTTTTGACAATCAGTTCTCGTTTATTCTTCAAAGATGTAACAAAGTTCCTTCAAGAAATTTCGTCGGAATTTCATATGGATTTTTTCGTTGGAGTTTTCAACGGAATTTTCTTTGGAGTTTCCTTTTGAATTTTAATCGGAATTTCCTTCGAAATTCCTTTTAAAAATTGTTATTTGACTTTTCTACGAAATTTCCTTTTTATTTCTACGGAATTTTTATCAAAACCGGAAATTTATCCTGAATTTGCTTCGGAATATCCTGTGGAATTTTCTTCGGTATTTTTAGAAGTGCCCTTTTGAATTTTCTGTGGTATTTCCTTCGAAATTTCCTATGAAGTGTCCTCCGGAATTTCATTCTGAACTTTTCATTGGAATTTTCTTCGAAATTTACTTCGGAGTTTCTTTTTGAGTTTCCTTCGAAATTTGCTTTGGAGTTTCCTTCCGAATTTCTTCTGGAGTTTGTTTCGGAATTTCCTGTGTTATTATCTTTGGAGCTTCCTTCAGAATTGTATTCGAAATATTATTTGGAATTTCTTTCGAAGCATTGGAATTTCTTTGGAGCTTTCTTCGGAATTTCATTTGGGATTTCTTTTGGACCTTTGAAATTTACTGCGGAATATTCTTAGAAATTTCCTTTACAATTTTCTTTGGAATTTCCACAGAGTTTTCTTGAGAATTTCCTTACAAATTTGCTTTGGATATTCTATAGAAAATTCCTTAGAAATTTTCTACGAAATTTACTTTTAACTTCCTTTTTCCATTGCAATTTGCTTCGGGATTTGCTTTGGAATTTTCTTTGGAATTTCCTTAGAAATTCCCTTTTGAATATGCTTTGGATATTTTTCAGAATTGTCGTCGGAATGTCCTTTGGAATGTGCTTCAGAATTTCTTTTGCAATTTTATTAATTTTTTTTTATTTTTTTTTTCGGGATTTCCCTTGTATTTTCGAAAGTTTCCATCGAAGTTTCCTTTGGAATTTCTTTTGGAGCTGTGATCTTTTCTTCGAAATTTCCTTAGAAATTCCTTTTTGAATTTCATTCGGAATTTGCTTTGAATTTTTTTTTATGGAATTTCCTATGGAGTTTTCGGAAATTCCTTTGGAATTTTCCACGGATTTTTCTTCGGAATTCCCTTGGGTTTTTTCGGAATTTCCTTTGGAATTTTCTACGCAATTTTCGTCAGAATTTCTTCTGAAATTTGCTTCGGAAATTCCGTTGGATTTTTTTTTAGTTTCCTTCGGAATTAACTTTGCAATTTCCGTCGAAATTCCCTTAGGAGTATCCTTTAAAATTCCTTTGCAGTTTTCTTTAGGGCTACTTATCAAATTTTCTTCAGAATTTTCTTAGGAATTCCTTTATTACTTCCTTCAAAATTCTCTTTGAAATTTCTTTCGGAATTTCGTTTGAAGTTTACTTTTAAATTTGTTATAGAGTTTCCTTGGAATTTCCTTCGGAATAACCTTTGGAATTTCCTATGGAGATTTCGAAATTTTATTTAGAAGTATTGATTGGAATTTTTTCCTTTGGACTGTTTTACGTAATTTTCATCGGAATTTCCGTTGAATTTTCGGGGAATTTACTTTGGAATTTCCTTCGTATTGTTTTTTCGGAATTTTCTTAGGAGTATCCTTTAAAATTTCTTTGTATTCTTCGGAACTTCATATCTCATTTACATCAGAATTTCCATTGGAATTTCTTCATGAATTTCTTTCAGTAAGTTGCTTCAGGAAGTTATTTTGGGTTTCTTTGGAATTACTTTCGGAATTTCCTTCTTCAGTTCTTCAAAATTTTCTTCGGCGTTTCCTTTGGAATTTCTTCTGGAATTGCCTTCGGAATTTCCTTTGGAATTCGCTTCGGAAGTTCCTTTGAAATTTCTTATGGAATTTCCTTTGTAATTTCTTTTAGAGCTGGCTTCGGAATTTCATTTGGAATTTTCTGCGCAATTTTCGTCCGAGTTTTCTTTGGAATTTGCTTCGGAACATCCTTCAAAAATCCATTCGGATTTATTTTTCTGGAATTTCCTTTTGAATTTGCTTTGGAATTTCTTTCGGGATTTGCTTTGGAATTTCATTTGGAGCTACCTTCGGGATTTGATTTGGAATTTTCTACGTTATTTTCTTCGAAATTTACTTTGCAATTTGCTTCGGAATTTCTTCTGGAGTTTTCTTCGGAATTCCTTTTGGAGCTTCATGCTAAATTTGATTCGGAATTTGATTTGGAATTTCTTTTGAAGCTTTGAAATTATTTCGGAATTTTCTTCGGAAGTACCTCTATAATTTTCGTTTCCTCTGGAATTTTCTTCGGTATTTCCTTCGGAATTTTCTCTGGAATTTCCTTCGGTATTTCCTTCGGAATTTTCTCTGCAATTTCCTTCGGAATATCCTCTGGAATTACCTTCGGAATTTCCTTTGGAATTTCCTTCGCAATTTCCTCTGGAATTTCATTCGGAAATTACTTTGGAATTTCCTTCCGTATTTCCCCTAGAATATTCTTCGAAATTATCTCTGGAATTTCTTTCGGGATTTTCTCTGGAATTTCCTTTAGAATTTTCTCTAGAATTTCTTTCAGAATTTCCTCTGGAATTTCCTCTAGAATTTCCTGCGAAATTTCCTCTGGAATTTCCTGAGAAATTTCGTCTAGAATTTCCTTCGGAACTTTCTCTGGAATTTCTTTCGGAATTTCCACTGGAATTTCCTTCGGAATTTCCACTGGAATTTCCTTCGTAATTCCCTCTGGAATTTCCGTTGGAATTTCCTTTGGAATTTCCTTCAGTATTTCCTCTAGAATTTCCTTCAGAATTTTCTGTAGAATTTCCTTTGGAATTCGCAAAACTAAATTGGAAAGGTCACGAGGCTCAATGCTTGATCTCTGAGATGAGTGCATCTGAAATCACGAAGTAGCAAGCGGATTTTTTATGAGACGAGGACTCCGAACTGGTTCAGCTTAGTGAAGTGTTGCATTCCGAATGAAAATCACGCAAAACTTTTCAAAAAGACCTTTCTAACAATGAGAGGCTTTCTAGAAAACTCTTTTGTTGTTAACTAAGTTACCTTTACATTTTTCGTCGAACATTACGCAAATATTATGTAGTAGTCCACACCATTATCTTACGGTCTGTAGATATTAAGGTTGAATTTTTTACAATGATACCATAATTAAGGAAAGTGGACGAGACTTTTTCGAGAAATCATGGTTTCAAACTATACGAAAAATGATGCACCCTAATGGAAAATAAGAGAAACTCCCTAATGAAATTTGTTAACAGTATCCTACGATGATGTCGCATATCAAATGGAACTAGAGGCGCATGAATTCAGAGGAATTTAAAGCCTCTCTAAACAAAAATATCACGAATCTAATGAAGGAAATGCCCTACGATGATGAAAGAGGTGATAAAATACTATTGTTTTTAATATCCCATTCAAATTATGATTTTTCGACAGAAAAACCCACCCGAATGGAAAATAAGTTAACCACCCTAATAAAATACCACATATTAAATTTGAAAATGGCTTACGATAATGTGAGAGATGTTCCAATACTATTGTCTTCAATATTCAATTTAAATTCTATTTTTTATTTTTTTTATTTTTTAACAAAAAGGACCACTCTAATGCAAAGTAAATGAACCACCCTAATGAAATATCACATATCATATGCTTTCAGTGGCCAACAATCATATAGGATATGTTTCAATACTATTGCCTTGAATTTCTCAGCAATTGAATTCAAATCGTTCATTTCAAATTCAATTCTCTCCCCCAACTCAAAAATTTACTAAGTCCCAAAAGGTCGATTTTTTCAAAAAAAATTTTTTCCAAATAACACCAGATCTCGACGTTTCATGCATTTCTAAGACATCTGGCATCAAAAAAAAAATTTCGATTTCGGAAATTTCATGTGGGGGGTACATGGAGATTTTTCATGGGTCAAAAAAGCCAAACTTTGACCGCTTTGGGGGTCCACTTAATGAAGTCCGATTGAGCTCAAATTTTGCATGGGAACTTTTTTCGAGGAGACAAAACTTTTGAGCCCTACCTTTTTTTGAAATTCGAAAAATCGATTTTCATTGGCACCCTGTGCAGTGTAGTGTCGTTATATCTAATTACCTAACCGGCCGGTATATTCAGGGATCTCTGCAGGGATGGTGGCACGGTATACTACGGAGCAGGTTCGACGGAGCTGACAGCGTGGAAAAGCTGAACGGGGTGCTGGGAATGGACGCTCGTTGGCCTCGACTCCTAAGAACGACCCGTCCTGGAGGTTAGCGTCCTTCGAAACCGGGTCGTCGGCCACGGGATTCTACGTACTCGATCACTTGGTCTTGGAGCAGGCTTCGTTCTACTACCAACCTGGATTCAAATGCCCTAGCGGGCTCTAAGAGACTCAATCCGGAAGGAGTTTCCAGAATTAACCTCCACGGGTCCTAAATTCACGAATATAACCTTTTAGGAACTAACAATTTTTCTGCAGTCACAGGCATACCTGATTCGCTTCTTCGCTCCTCACTTCTCTTTCTTAACTCTCTTAATTTCCTTTTAACTTTCTTTTAACTTCTAACTTCTTCTTTCTGGCGTTACGTCCCAACTGGGACAAGGCCTGCTTCTCAGATTAGTGTTCTTATGAGCACTTCCACAGTTATTAACTGAGAGCTTTCTTTGCCGATTGACTATTTTTTGCATGTGTATATCGTGTGGCACTTCTAACGTCTACTTCGAATTGGATCCTTATAGGAAATAGACCAAATCTATCCTTCTCCGATGCCTAATCCCTCTATCGTTGGGTAGTCTTTTTCTCTTACTTTTCCTCCACTGAACTGTAACTGTTATACATTTACTTATAGCTAGTTTTTATTGTAGTGTAGTGTACTAAATTTATATCAGGTGTAGGGGTGTTTTTATGGCATGCAATAGAATTTAAATTTAAAATTTCACGGAGACATATAAATAATAATAATAGAAAAAAACAAAAACTTACAAACTAACAGGCTTATTGTTACAAACGGTAACATATTTTCTCAACATCCCTATATTTTACAAACTCAAATTTCAGTTCATACATTCCTAAATTCTTTGAAAATCCATTATGATCTTCTTTCACAACTCCCAATGTGCTTCAGAAGGATTAAAAAAGTGTGTAGGGGGTTAACACATAACACTAAAAAAAATTATCAACATGCATGAAATTAGGGCATCACTACTTTTCCAGAACTAAAAATCGGATATGAAACGAGCTCGTCAGTTTGACAAAAACCTTGTTTAGGGTGACAAAATTGTCTGTATCAATCCAATTGAAATACCTGCAGAAGTACCGCATATATTAGGTGAAGCTCCAATTGTGTGATCCGAATCAAACAACAACCAGCAAATAAGCAAATCTTATCACTACCTCTCCTGATACACGAGCTAGAGAGATTATATCACGCATTCACCTGTGCGTCGGTTGATTGTGTCGTGTATCGCTTTTGCTGACATTTTGCCCTCTTGTCTTGTTCCAAACTATAAGCTGCTCGCTGATAAGATACCAAAACTCTGTCTTATCAATTCAACTCTCTGGTGCGATTCGGAATTATGCTATCAAAGGCCTGACATCAATCTATCACTGTTCCTTGTGGGACTACTCGTAACGAGGCTTATCATCGCGCGCTTATCACCCGCAGCCAGCCCAAGTGACAACGATATACAATTTCGATCGTTATGACAAGATTAGGTGGTTCTCGATAAGGCAATTCAATTGATGATGATGAACAGTTTTTTTTTTCTCGCTTCGACAACGTATTAACGACGAATGGCAGCTGGAGCCCAGTTAGAAGTTATTGAAACGATCGACATCGATAGATTTTCCAGACAAATTTTCCAACATTTTAAACTCGCTATGTTGGCGTTTGAATGATTTTCCTATAAGGGGCATACTAGATTCTGGGCCGTAAATGGATGTTATGTTACAAGTTTCTAGTAAAAATTGATTTAAATAAAATGTAATTGACCTAAAGTTGTCATTTTGAATTATCCTCCCCATACGCTGCTAATCATCACAGCAGGCGATAACACCCGTTCGCGAAACTGACCTTCCTGCCGCGAGCTAACACGTCCGAAAGTTCTCCACTTCCGTGCATGTCATTGCGGTGATTGTTTTGTAAAAGGTTGTTCTATCAACAAGACCGATACTGGTCGCGATACTCCGCCACTTACCCCCTCTGCATATCTTCATACCTTTAGTAGGCTGGTTAAAATGTAGCACATTTTTTGTCGGTCTGCCACAATCAAACATTCCGTGAGCCGCTGTCATTACGCCATCGTAGCTTGCCATGCAAAACGGGCTTATCTCGGGTCTAGAACAAGTTTCGTCGCTCTGGCCTATCTCTCTTTCTCTCTCTGGGTGTTGTGCGCAAATATTGCAACATATTTAGCAGCGCTAAACGCAATATACCTCCACCTGCACTTCTCGAAAAAGTATTCAAATAGACTTATCTCTGGAAAGTCAAGAAACTTGGATTATCGATTCATCGTATTCCGCAGATAAAATTATCCAAATTCCATTCTGAACATGCCTGGTTTTTACTTTTAAAACGTTTGATTTACGGATTAACAAAACGACGTAGGTTAGATTTTCAACTTTCGAAACCACCACTTACACTGCATCGTTATATAGAGAGAAAGGGTCGAAAGTAATTGAATTAAGAGGTGTAACATTTTGTCATCAGGTTTTTGTGAGAAAACAAGAAAATCTCTAATGTATGGACGCGAGCTGATTGCATGCAAAGTTTAAGCAATGCACATGACAAAAAAAATAATAGGGAATTTATATTAAAACTGTTTATACCAAAAAGATTGCAATGTACTCAAAGATTTTTCTAATCACCCCATGAAAGTTAATACGTCGATTTGAAAAAGTAATCGAGATTTGACGTGGGACACGCGCTGCCAGTTGTTGGTCATCCAATCAATCAACGGCCGGGAGAGAGAGTTAGACGAAACGCCGTATCTACCCGATACTCAACAAGCGGTCCAACAGCGGCCATGCTCGCTCTCGTTCGACAGAGATTTGTACCGATAGATAAATTGGTTTATTTACCAACCGGTTAAGGGTACGTAAAACTGTCAAGGCCATCGCGAAAACCACCGTGATGGGCCGGCGTTGATTCGCCCGGTGATGATGGCGGAGGGACACGCCATCAGAATGCAATGGAACTTTGTGGTTTTGCAGCGTGATTAATCGATCAGTTGGAGCGAAGGAATCTTCGAAAGGGTCCATCCAAGTATGCTGTGTGGGGATGAATGCGGTTTTGGATGCCTCGAAAACAAAGTTTTTCTTGAAACCAGCATACTTCGATGAAGACGTTTCAACAGAATGGTCAAAATCTTTCCAAGCACGGTAAAAATAAGCAAGGTATTATACTCCGAAAAATGACATTTGGCAGTGACGTCATTCCTATCGCAAACTCGAACGAGTGCAAAATAAAGCAAGGCTTGCTCTCTTTTACTATCCTGTAAGCCTCATGCTTGACGATAGGAATGACGACACATGTTTTGATCGAGAACCGTTGTTTACACGTGGGAATAGCCTACCTTGTTGAGTATACCGTGTTTCCAAGTACTCACGATTCGCGATTCCGAAAATGGTGCTTATAAGTAGAGTCATTTTAAGTATTTGACAAACATCTAATCAGATAACACTCCCTTTAAGGATGCTTTTATCGACCATTTTATGAGACGTTTCAAATCATATGTTTTTTGTTTGTTTACCAGCTTTGAAACTTGCTGGCGGGCCCATTTATTTACGTTTCTTCTAGCGCCACATTTGGGAGGAGCTCATTCATTAATGGCGTGCAACGAGCGTTTCAGTTTTCCCCAGTAAAATTAAAATCAGCAGGCAGGGAAGAATTTATTTTATTTACTGGTAATATCAGACATTTAACCGCGTAAAAAAAATAGCCAGAAAGATGCAAAAATCTCATCACCAACAAAAACGTTGCCAGCGCCATTCACATATCATGCTAGTTTTTATACAATAACAATGAGCGGCCCGCCAGAAAACGTCAACCGACTGTCTCGTAAAATGGCTTATAATTTTTTGCATAAATGTTTGGAAACCAATTTTGGCCCTTAGGGCAACTTCACCGGTTGCCATTTTTGGTCCAAATTTGTACCAAAAATTGACCTGACAAAATTAAATAGACCAGTAAAAATAGACCAAACCGCACGCGCATGCACCGATTGTTGTATTTTTTGTTTTTTTTTCGATCCATTTCGAATGTGATTACTTAAAACAAACAAATAGTGGGAAGAATCAGCAAAATTCTTGAGTTTATTGCAAGAAAAAACTCCGAAGAATTACCCAAATGAACTTCAAAGAAATTTCAGGCGGAATTCCGAAGGAATTCAAGGAGGAGCTCTGAAGGAATGCCCGCCGGAGCTCCGAAGACTTTTCAGGAACAACTGTTCACAAATTTCCGGTGGACCTCCAGACAAGCTTCGCGGATTTATTCCTGGAGGGACTTCCAGGTCAACTCTGAAGTATTTTTTGGAGAAAATCTGAAGGAATTCCTTGAGGAACCTCTGAAGAATTCTCAGAAGAGCTCCCGAGGAATCGTTGGAAGAAAATCTGAAGAAATTATCTGAAGGTGCAGCTCCTAAGGACTTCCCGAAGGAACTCTGAAGGAATTCAAGATGAACCTCCAAAGGAATTTCTGGAAGAATTCCGAAAATCTGAAGGAATTCCTTGAGGAACCTCTGAAGAATTCTCAGAGGAGCTCCCGAGGAATCGTTGGAAGAAAATCTGAAGGAATTATCTGAAGGTGGAGCTCCGAAGGACTTCCCGAAGGAACTCTGAAGGAATTCAAGATGAACCTTCAAATGAATTTCTGGAAGAATTCCGAAGATTTTTTTGGTGGAACTGCCGAATATGTTTTAGAGAAACTCCGGAATTCCTAAAAAAAATCCTAGAGGAACTTCGGATTATTCTGTGAGAGAACTCCGGAAAGATTATCAGATGAGCTCTGGTGGCGTTCCTGTAGGAACTCCAAGGTAATTGCTTGAGCAACTCCGGAGAAACTATGGAGGAAGTCCAAAGGAATTCTCGGTGGTCCTCCAGAGGATCTTCGCGTTGGAATTCCTGAAAGAACTCCCAGATCAACTCTGGAGGATTTCACGGAAGAGCTTTGGAGTATTTCCCGGAGGAAACCCGGAAAAATTCCTTGAGGAACTTCAAAAGAATTCTTGGAGGAACTCCCGAGGAATTGTTGGAAGAAAATCTGATGGAATTATCTGAAGGTGAAGCTCTGAAAGACTCTCCAGAGAAACTCTGAAGGAATTCCTGGAGGACCTTCAAATGAATTCCTGGAAGAACTCCAAATGATCTTTTGGTGGAACTCCGGAATTCCTCAAAAAAATATCATGGAGGAACTTCGGATGATTCGATGAGGGAACTCCGGAACGATATTTAGAAGCGCTCCGGAGGTGTTCCTGTAAGAACTCCAAGGTAATTGCTTGAGCAACTCCAGCGAAACTATGGAGGAAATCCAAAAGAATTCTCGATGGAGCTCTAAGAGAACTACCGAGGAATTGTTGGATCAAATCCAAGGGAACTGCTGTAAGAACTCCGGAAGAATTTATGGAAGAACTTCTGAGCAATTCTCAGTGGACCTCCAGAGGAGCTTGCGAGGAATTGCTGGAGGAACTCCCAAACAATTTCTGGACGAATGGAAACCCAGGAGGACCTCCGGATGGTTTCCAGGAGGAAATCCCCGGAGGAATTACTGGAGAAAATCCCCGGAGGATCATTTGGAACAAACAAAAAACTTCTGGAGCTAATCACCAGAGGAGTTTTTGAAGGAATTCCTCGACGATTCCACGGAAGAAATTCTGGAGGAAATCACCGGAACAATTTCTGGAGGAAATCGCTGGAGCAATTTCTGGAGGAAATCGCTGGAGCAATTTCTGGAGGAAATTCCTGGAGCTTTCTCTGGAAAAAAAATCCTCGAATAGTTTCTGGAGGAAATCCCGAGAGGATTATTTGGAGAAAATCCCCAAAGGAATTCTTGGGGGATATCACCGGAGGAATCCTTGAAATTCTCGGAGGAATACCTGGAGGAAATTCCCGGAGAATTTCTGGAGTAAATCTCCGGAGAAATTCCGGATGCAATGCCCAGATAAATTTCTGAAGCAAATCTTTTATTAATTCTCTGAAAAAATCAGCAGAGGAATTTTGTAATGAAATCTCTGGAGGAAATCCCCGATAGAATTTCTGGACAAAATCCCCATATGAATTCCTGGACGAAAACTCCGCAGGAATTCTTGGTGGAAATTCTCAAAGGGATTCTTGGGAAAAACAAATCTCCGCAGGAATTTCTGGAGCAACGCCCTGGAAGAATTTTTGGAGGTAATCCACTAAGCAATTTTAAGAGGAATTCCTGGAGGAGTTCCGGAAGAATCATTGAAATCCCCGAAGGAATTCTCGGAAAAAGTTGATTTTGGGGGATCCTTGAAGTTCCCGAAGGATTTCCTGGAGAAAGTTCTCGGACCAATTCCTTGAGGAAATCACCTAAGGAGGAAATTCTCGGATAAATTCCAGGTGTAATTTCCGGAGAAATTCCTGAAGAAAATTTCTGGATAAATTTCTGGGAGAATTCCTGGACGAAATCTACACAGGAATTACTTTTGGAAATCCCCTGAGAAATTCCTGGAGAAAATATCAGGAAGCGTTCTTGCGGGATATCCCGGATGAATTTTGAAATCCTCGAAGGAATCCCTTTAGGAAATCTAGTGCAAATCCTCAGAGAAATTTCTCGAGGAAATCTCCGGATAAATTCGCTGGAAAAATCTCCCAAGGAATTTATGGAGAAAACCCACAGAAGAATTTTTCAATGAACTTCTGGACGAAATCTCCAGAAGAATTCCTGGACGAAATTTCCGGATGAATTCTCTGAAATCCCCCGAAAAATTTCTGGATTAAATCCCCGGAGGAGTTCTTAAAGCAAATCCCCGGATGAATTTCTGTACGAAATCCGAGAAATTTGTGATGATAATACTTATAGGATTTCGGAGGGATTCCTGGAGGAAATTTCCTCGGAAATTCCTGCAGCAAATTCCAGGATGAAATCCTGGAAATAATCCAAGGAGAAATTTCTGGTGGAAATCCTGTTATACATACCTAAACAAGTTTTGCATCTTCACTACCTGGACTATCAAGCTCAGGGAGAAAAATCCGAACTGGTAAACAAACTGGTGTGTCAAATCCAGTAGCGTAGCTAGGGGGGTGCGGTGGGTGCGGCCCGCACCGGGCCCCGGATTCTTAGGGGCCCCGAGATCATGGTGAAAATTTCTCATTGCATTAGAAATTGAGTATTGCACAAATCAAAATTTAGAGGGGCAAGAAAGGTTTAGAGGGGCCCTGAATTGGTGATAAGTAGGGGCCCCTATGTCATCTAGTAAAGTGATAAGAGCAGCATTTATTTCAACACTATAGAAAAGCACTTTTGAATAGAACATCGTAGTTTTAGATTCAAAAATATATTGTTCTGTTAATCATCGAATATCAGGGGGCCCTCTATTACTTGAGCCTGAGGAAGCCATGAACTGGTTTGGAAACATTTTATTATGAGCCATATCCTGATCCTGAACCAAGCCGATATGAATATTTGTACACAATATTTTATATATTCTTGAAAAGTACCAAACCATATTTCGATACACGAACAAAGGTGAACAAAGGTCTCTAAAGTCTCTTTTCTACGCAAACCATCTTATCCTGAGAATTTTATCTATCTGAAGTTTGTAGTTCCATTTTCGTAATGTAATGAATCATGATGTAAATTCTTTAGGATCCAGATATTACTATGCGACTACTCCATAGGTTCTTTCACGGAGAAAACAAAAAACCCATATTTGAGTTCTTTTTAACTTACTTTTGAGTTATTTTTCTCTCCCTATTTCATTCGCTCCTTCTATTGTTGTCAGAGAGCGAAGAGCAAAACAACCCAAAAACCGAACCTTTGTGCGTTACCTCAAATTTGAGTAAGTGGCACAGTACTGGAAGTTGAGTTATTTAATCTGTCGATTGAGTGAAACGAACTTAGCCAGTAGGTATTTTTTCGCAAGGCTGCAAATGAAAACAACTTCTACCCCATCAACTCAAAATTAGGTTAACGCACAAATTCCCGGAATTTAGTGGAATGAACTCACTTTTGAGTATCGTAAAACGGGGTATCTTTGATAATGCGGGTAACTTTGATAGTGCGTAACCAACCACATACTAAACGAAATATCATAATTTCTGTTAATCAGTTAAGCAAAACGAATGTAAAACTAAATAATATTTGTATGACACTTCATGTAAGAGCGGTTTTCACTTGAATCAAGAACATTTGAGGCTTTTTAAGAATATTTTCGAAACGCTTACAAACAATCTGTTCTACGATCACTATTTGATGTAGTTTTGAATAGTTGGCCACTTATCTTTGACAGCCTAGTTATTATTTCCATATAACGTTAAACGCCTAGAGGTATGCAATGCCCTACAAATATTACGTAATTCATTCAATTTTGTTCGATTTATACTCCATTATCAAAGTTACCGTAATTTCGGGTGAAATTGATCACTTTTAACTGTTTTCCTTGTCTGTTTTCTATGATGTTGCCAATTCCAAACAACTCAATGCAGGAAAACAAGTACGACGGTGAGCCTCATTGGTTTATATACTCAAATTTTCATACGGTTGTGATTTTAGTGCTGAAAATCGTCTCTAAAATGAAAAATCAAGGAATTCCATTTCGGGGTGAAATCATTGTTAGTTTTGAAAACAACTTTACTTATTTAATTTGGGCCTCCTGAATCCAAATATGCTTGCCAAATTCTTAACAATGCAAAGTTTATGGAAATAATAAACAATTAATTTTCAACAATTCCACAGAAAACGCCTAAATGTAGGCAATTTCCGAAGGAACCTTCTGATATCAATAAAAAATTCAATTATTACAACAAAATAAACAAATTGGTACGAATTTTGATGATAAACTTCCTTTTGGGGATATATTTCAAGCATCCTTACAAATTTTCAGGTTGACACCATGTCCAAATCCTTGTTTAAAACTATAAGTTTATTGATGTCTGACAATACCACACAAAACACGATTATGGAATTTTCTATTATTTTCATAGAAATAAACATTCCTTAACACAATAAGCTTCACAACATGCAATTCGACAATAGTTAAGACAAACAACGTTCACTTACATAGGTTGCATTGATTTCTGTGCTCTATTAGAGGGAGATAAAATCGTGTGACACAGTGATCAATTTCACCCTACTGATCAATTTCACCCGAATTTACGGTACCCCAAAACAGAAAGCCGACTTTCGATTGTATGATAAATTATATATCCTTTTAAAATAAATCTTTTGGCAATCTATCAACTGCAATCGATAGCTAGGATGCCAGTACTTGTTTCAAAAATGTAAATTATAATTCTTTGAAACAGCATGCATCAATATTAAGGCCCAAGTAAAAATGGTGCAAAAGTCAAAACTAAAAAAGCAGTTTTCTCTTTTTAAATAGACAAATCGAAGAAAATAAAAACACACAGCTCTTTTATTTGACAAATAAAAAGGCTGTGTGTTCTTATTTTCACCAATTTGTTGTTTTTAAAAGGAGAAAACTGCTTTTTCAGTTTTGACTTTTGTGCCATTTTCTCTTGCGCCTTAAAGTTTTCTTCGAAAAAACTATCAAAGTTACCCCGTTTTACGGTACTTCATTTTCTCCGTGTTGATTTTGACGTAAAGACATAAGGACGAATAAAGTTTGACAAACGGACGTTTCGCATAAGGACGTTTCGCATATGGACATTTGGCATAATCAGAACTATATGCCTTCTTTAAAATACTACCTATTCTTGTATGAAACTGGTTTATGCGAAACGTCCATTATGCCAAACGCCCGTATGTGAAATGGGCCACTCCCGTTGATTTTAATCTTCAGGGATTCTTCTAGAGATTCATTCGGATCTGTATTTAGGTATACATAAGATACTTCTCCAGGGATACCCCCCAAGAATTCTTATGGAGATTCCTCTAGCAATTCTCTCAGGAATTCCAACGAAAATTCTTTCAGAGATGTTTGTAACTATTTCTCCAGGTATTACACTGAGATACCTTATTCCTACAGATTTTTTTCCACGAAAATAACAAAGGTTTATTCTACGATTGGTGTAATTCATGAAATTTATTTCAAGTAATCATACAAGAATTCCTCAAAAGTCTCTCATGGCAATTTTTCAGAAACACTTCCAGCCGTTTTCGGAACCTACACTGCAACAAGCATTGAAGTAATGAGAACCATGAACAAGTTTTTAAAATTACTATTCCAATCACGGTTGAGCTATCAAGGAAGCTTTTTATTTGCGTTTTGCTCCCTCTTGATCCAACCGCATCGATAGCCGAGCGGTAAGCGTTCGCGCTTGACAATCGCAAGATCCTCGGTTCGATTCTAGCCTGCTACAAGTTTTTAACCATGATATAGTAATTTTTACTGTCGAAATGGTGCCATGGTTAAATTGAATGCACAAAATATTTTTGAAATAAATGCAAATTTAGTCTGCACAAATCAAGTGGCGTTGTGTATTTGATTTAACCCTCTAACATAGTAATTCCAACCGCAACGCTGTTCTCAGTGTATCTTCCAATAATTATCACACTGATTATCCCAGGTTTTGCTCCATCAATTCTTCCAAGGATTCTCATAAATTTTCACTAAGGATTGCTTATTAATTTCTCCATAGAAAATGATCGCATTCAAAGAATTCTGGAATTATTTTTGAAGTAAATTCTAATTGCATTCTTGAATTTGAAAATTAATGTAGTGTTTTAAACCACAAAATTCTACAGCAATTATTCCTGTAGCTCAACACAGTTCCACTCGAGATTTTTCTCTAGCGAATTTTGGTTGGGTAGTGTTCTAATTATTTCATTATTAGTCCCTCTGAAGACTCATCTAAAACTTTCTCAAAAGTCCAGAAGAGATCCGGAGATCTTTAAAAGACTTCTCTCTTGTAGGAATTAATCATATCATGTATTTCATCAGTGATATATTTACGATTTCCTCTATAAATTATTATTTATTTTATTCATTTGATTGTACATAAATTAGCTTGATAAAACTTCACCAACAATATTTCACCAATTCACTCGGTTTATGGCCGCTTCTCTCAATCTTCGACTTCCAGGTCTTGGTGCACCTGGTCAATCTAGCTAACTCGCTGCGCCCTACGCCTTCTTGTTCCGAACAGATTCGTAGCGATCACCGTCTTTACAGGGCTGTTGTCCGGCATTCTTGCAACATGCCCTGCTCAGCGTATCCTTCCAGCTTTAGCTACCTTCAGGATACTGGGTTCGCCGTAGAGTTGAGCGAGCTCGCGACTAATCTTTTGCCGCCACACGCCGCCGAAGATCGTCCTTAGCACTCGGCGTTCGAAAACCCCAAGAGCTTGCAAGTCCTCTTCGAGCATAGTCCACGTCTCATGCCCGTAGAGGACTACCGGTCTTATGAGCGTTTTGTACATGGTGCATTTGGTGCGGGGTGAATCTTTCTTCTGGAGCCCATAATAGGCACGACTTCCACTGACGATGCGTCTTCGTATTTCCTGATTTCGTTTAGAAATGTAACTAGTTTTTTAAGAGATCCCCTCCAATAAAAATCTGTAAAATTTCCTTGGACGAATTCCTAAAAAAAATCTTGTATCAAATCTTTGAGGACTAATCTTGGAATTTTTTAAAGGGAATCTGTGGAAAAAAATCATTGGAAAAAGCTCTAAGCAGTTAAGTTTTTCAAGGTATCTCGAACGAATCAAGGAGGAGGAGAAATTCCTTGGGAAGTCTATAAATAAATCTTCGAATCAATAGTTGAAGCTAACTTTTATCAAATATCTGAATTACATTCAGATGAAATTCCTAAAGAAAATCAATAAACCCCACATAATCTTTAAGAAAAAACGCTTTAAGAGTTGTCTGGTCGGATTGCTTGAGTAATCCTTATCAAAATGTGGTTCCTGTGCAGTCTCATCTTGGTTTCATTTTTCTGGTGTGAGGTCTTTAAAGTTTCTTTTTTAAACAATTATCCGCTATCAGCCCTGAAGTGGTTGTATCGGTATATAACTCTCCATTGATTGACGTTTTGACATCTAAATAAAAATCAAAAACAATTTCAACAATAGATGAACACGAAATCTATTATTTTCAATTACAAATATTAATGTTGATTAAAAGTATACAATTTTTTCGATTAATTGACCAGTCAATTGGCACATACCCCTATTTAGAAGGGCCCTCAAATTTGACTCCGCACCGGGCCCCGAAAACCCTAGCTACGCCACTGGTCAAATCAGATTTAGAACAGCTCAAATCTTGGTCCAAATCCCACCAAAAATGTACGAGGCAGTTAGCCTGTTCCAAAAAAATAGACCAGAAAACTGGTATACAATAAAATTGAAATACAATGTGCAACACCGGTGCAAGCTCCAATTTTTAATATGGTCCAAAAATTTGGACCACCGCTGAAGTTGCCCTAAGGTCAAAACCTTACTCAAAATCATTTGCTTTTTAAAATGGATCAAACTAGATAGATTGAACTCTTAGTTAATAACTGTGAAAGTCCTAATAAGAACACTATCTATAAGCTTATCAGCAGACTCTGCCCCAGTTGTGACGTAGAACCAAAAAAAAAGAAGAAGATACGTGATTCATGTTTGATCAATTCCCCGCCTACCAGAATTTGATTGATTGCCCATGTAGATCTCGATCGATTGCCCCACAACGAATGGTCCACCAATCGATGATGACATTCCTCCGTTTTTCTTCTTCGTGTTGATATTCCACTTTTCTACACCCACTTCCTTGTTGAGACGAAGTTTTGTCTTCAACATGATTAGTCTTCGTCTGATATTTGTTTTACTCAATCGATCCTTATCTGGTCTAGAGCAAAAATATATTATTGTTCATTTAGATGTAAACTTTCTTTTTTTCAAATTAGAGCTGTTTGTTAGATCTTTCGAGATTGAAGGTTCTCTGTTTCGAGTTTTATTCGATCGCGAAGATTTCAAATTGTGAAACCCACTCGCTAGATGAACAATGAAGATGTTTTGACTTCTAGCTGCAGCGAATTGTTTTTCTGATTCGAACTTTTTGGGTGTTTTCAAAAACGATTCCGATTCTCGATTATCGCTAACGGTGCTGACTGATAAGTAGAGCGGTTGTTCGAGAACGGACGGACGCAGTTCTTGGCCTATCTCGGCCAGGAATACTCCCCAATCGCACTTGACATTTGACACCGTCCGTTCGATTTTTCCTATCAGGCATCTCATTTCACCGTGAAGCTCTTCATCCGAACGATAAGATTCCGTAGAACTGGTGTACGGAATCATCCCATCATCATCGACGGCGGTCTGTCCGACAGGATTGCAGAGTGGAGTGGTCTCTGAACCAAAGTCGTCGGTTTGTTGCGATGCTGAAATGAAATATTCCCCACTCGATCGAAAATAGAACGCTCTCCCTCTCTGGATGATGATGATCGGTTCGCTTATCTCAATCTCTGCCCTGCCAGAAGCCGCTGATGCCCGATGGATGCTCTCAGACAGATGATGCCGACCGGGGAGGCACCCGAAAACAACAGAACCAATCTATGCTAATCTACACCACGGCCGTTTGCCAGATTTCGAAACTCTGAAATACATGGGCGCAGTCAGGACTTTTATTTTCCGCCAAATTCTCACAGAATGACAGCGTTTGATAGTTTCCGCATTCTTTTTGGGTAGTTATTCTATTATTTTGTATGAAACGTAGCATTGTGAAGGACGTGAACTTCTTCCCATTTTAACTACAGTTGATAACATAAATCTCAAATTTTGATTAAAATTATACAACTGAAAATACATTTTCATTTTATCACGTTTCGGTAAATCACGCCAAATATTTTTGGATCGGAACTAATTTATTTTGAATAGATTTTCTTTTGGCCAGAGGGGGAGGGTCAACGGCTCTCTGCCTTCCTCTAGCTACGCTCTTGTAAAAAAAAACACTGCTCCACTTATCGACCGGCCACGAATCGTTATCAACTTTGGTGATGAGGTTCATTTGTATACACTTTTTCCGCTGCAGAAGATTTTTTTTTTCATCATCTGGAGCAATTAATGAGCCAACCAAACCGCGGTCGAAACATCCACCTCGTCGTGGTGTGCGCGCGCTGTAATCTGATCCTCTTGTTGTCGCGAGCAGCCAATTCGAAGCCGGTAGCAGCCGACCGACAACCGGTTAGGAAAACATTAGCCGAAGAAATGTCATAACACGCGAAATAACGGACGAAATTCGTTGAAGGAAAACATGCCAAAGGATCGAGAAGAGGTGCGAAGCGAAACCGGAGATCATTCGAGGCAGACAGTGAGCGATACGTCCATCAAAATCTGACAAAAAGAAACGAGATCGATTAATAACGGAAAGGCGTCAAAGCGCCTCGCGAGGCAACAATTCGAGGAGTAGCACTTTGCCGTCACGAGTTGAAACACGCAGGCACTTGATGGCGCGCGATGATCGATCGATGTGATCTGCATCGTGCCAATTCGGCGGCGGAGCGCGGACAGGGCTGGTAGCAGCAACAGCTCAAGATTCGGATAAAAAACTCCAGCCAGAGACAATTTTGGTGATTTGAAAGGACGCTTACAACTTCGAAGTACTGCAGGGATGTACTACAAAGCCTTTCCTTAGAGCATGAGCATGGTTGAACGCCCGCGATTGCTACTCCGTTATTGCAAGAACAACTGTACTTACACAGGGAACCAACAGACGCTACTCGGGATCAGTAGCATCCTGAGTGTGTGAGTACTAGTGCTCTCATTATTATAACAAACAATAACGGCGCCAGTTGCGTTCGAATGCAGCTCAATTTGGGTATAGGAGAAGAATGTTGACGTGTTACTTGCTTTATGGAAGCCTAGAAGTCCCTTGCTCTTCCACAAGAAAACATTAGGAGGTTGGATGTTGGAAAGAGTTGCCCAAGGGATTTGTTTTTGGTAAAAAATTGAAATATAATTTGAAGGGCCCAGATAGCCGGTAAACGCGCAGCTATTCAGCAAGACCAAGCTGAGGGTCGTGGGTTCGAATCCCACGGATCGAGGATCTTTTCGGGTTGGAAATTTTCTCAACTTCCCAGGGCATAGAGTATCTTCGTACTTGCCACACGATATACACATGCAAAAATGGCATAGTAAGCTCTCGCTTGAGCTTGAGCTTGATTGGCCGCCCGTGGATGCACTCCAGTATCGCCAGATCAGCTGCACTTACACAAGGAACCAACCGAATGACTGCTTGGGACTAACAGACACCCTCAGTGTATAAGTGCTGGTGATCTTCTATTTTTAGGCAACAATGGCACCTGCCACGTCAGAATGCAGACCAATGAGGGGAAGGGGAAGGAATTGATGATGCATTGAACTGACTCCCACGTAGACCGTATATTCCACTGCATCCACGTCAGTTCATGCGGGAGTGTATGGATTGGGGGAGAGGCATGGCAGAGAGGTTTGCTTTTGTGGTTAGCAGACTGCCTATGTATCAGGCGTAAGAAAGGCGTGCGCGTGGAAGTAGGAAGCGTTAGGGAAACGGTTTCTTGTCCGTCTCTGGTTCTAGCGTTTGCTATGAACGAATAGTTTGAGTGTGATATATTTAGAATGGAAGATAGAAGCAAGCGAGATATATACAACTACAAAGTACGAGGAAAGGGACGGGCCTGGGATTGAACCCATGACCTTCTGCATATGAAGCAGAAGCGGTAGCCATCAGACCACCAACCCCGTCGGTCATTGGCATAGTAAGCTCTCAGCTAAAAACTGTGGAAGTGCTCATGAGTACACTAAGCTGAGAAGCAGGCTCTGTCGCAGTAGGGACGTTACGCCAGAAAGAAGAAAAAGATTTTGAAATTGATACGTTTGCAAAAACAAAGATGACCGATACTCTTTTCTTAATCACACAACGCTAACCGAACACAATTGATTCTGATTCCATCGGTCGCCCATCATCCCAAGTTAGAGAGTATCTCCGTGTTTACCATACGATATACGAATGCAAAAATGGCTTATTGGCATACAAAGCTCTTAGGGCGTTTTATGTATTTTGGACACGTTACGCGTAAGGTATCGTGGAGTAAGTGGATACAGAAAAATCAAAAGTCAACTTCATTGTTATGTACAGCTAACGTGAATAATGCAATTCAAACTTTTTTCTGTGGATAACAAATGAGGGACTAATATTCTTCAAATCGTCATTTGTTTCGATTTTTCTGGTTGTTATGTATTCAGTACGAGGGACTTGAAAATTTGCGCCAAATGATCCACTTGCCCCACCATGGTGGGTAAGTGGATCACCAATAACAAACTTTTGTTCTCAAAACAAATGTATTGTAATTATGTACAGTACGAATGGTATTACTATTGATCTTGTAATTAGTGCTAGTAGTGTTACATTTTAATACTTTGAAATTAAAAAGTATTTTTATTTAATCAAGATATATGTATATACATATATTATACATTGATTCCCACTAATTCGAACAAAAAACATATTGTAGCTAGAATAATTTGAAGAAAATTCATCCATTTATACACATAAGTTAAATAGAAGTATTGTAGGATTATTCCTAACGATGTTCTATAAAAACACTTGTAGTTTAAAAATATTAGTTACATTTACTTTTGAATAACAAACTGAAATCCTTCTATTCTATTTATGAATAAATTTGTATCATCTGTCTAGAACAATTTATATGGTCAAATAAGGTACGATTATATGCATTCAATTGGAAAATTTGTATATTTCGCTCTTCTACAACTCAGCTTAGATAAACCACGAAAAGTTTCGTGTAAATTCTAAAATTATTATTTTTATATACCAGAAAGGTTAAAAAAACTTTAGGTGGATTAATTCAAATTTTCTTTGGAAAATTTGACAATTTTAAGCTAGGAATGAATAAAGTTAAAGGAAAACAACATTTGCGGATACTAAAACTTGTTAAAATTATCGTAAGCAGTCTGCCAATAAATAATAATAATACTTGATCCACTTACCCCACCCCATTGAAAAGTAGGGGTAAGTGTACCATGTAGAATATATCTGTATTTATTTATAAAAATCACATATTTTTTATTGTGATTCATTCAATTAGAACTGAAATGCTCACCACGTGTCGAAAAAACTAATAGTATTCGACTTTAGACAGAGATACAGTGGATTTTTGATTGATGGAAAACAATTTTCAAAATAATTAATTTTTGAAGCTAACAAGTTTGCTTGTGTTAGTGTACGTGCAGTACTAGTTTTGCAATAGTATCAGTGTGGGCGTAAGAATATAACCTCAAACGAAGCAATGGTGCGAAAACATTCAACATATTCAAGTATTAATGCTTACTATTGACGAATGATCCACTTACCCCACTGATACACTTCCCCCACTGTACCTTATATAATTTGGCCACTTCCCTTTGATTTTGCCGTAAATGGCCAAATTCAGGGCCGCATTTACGGGGGGCCGAGGGGGCCATGGCCCCCGGGCCCCCACAAAACTTGACAAATATATTTGTAGTTAAACTTTTACGAATAAATGCAATACAGTGGGAAAAACGGAAAAACGGAATTGGCAACAAAGTTTAAATTTTCAGTTGCCAAAAACGGAACCGTGCCAAAATCGGAACCAATTTTTTTAATTTTATTTTTCCATTATTGATTTTAAAAACATCATAGGAATAATATTACAGCATCCTCATGGAACCATATGACATCTAGACTTCGGAACGGTCCACTTCGAAGCAAATTCCTATAGCCCCACTATGGCCGAATAGGATTGCCTATAGCCCCGTAATGTTAATTGTTACATACGTTCTACATACTTTTAATCGCTTAAATGTCTTCAAGGATTTTTTTTATAGGCTTAATGTACACTATTTATATTTGTGGGCCATGTAAAATTAATAATCGCATAATTGTCTTTTATTCAATAACTGGATATTTCCTTAAAACTGTGTAAGCATACAAAAAAATGTATAACTTTATTCTTTACGTCTTTGTAAAAAACAATGCTATGAATATTACAAAACTGTATGAGTTTTTTGGTTGAGCATGTTAAAAAAAATTTTAAATTTTAGGCCCTAGCGTAAAATTAAAAAAAAAAAGAAATGGCTCCTGTAATTTGTCATTCTGACAAAGTAAAGTATCTCCCAACAAAAAATTGACTACAGTCAAAAGGGCAAACAAAAACAACTACATGATTCATAAATACGGCTCGTTATTTCGTAAAATATGCAAATATGCTTCTTATCATTTTTATTTGAAATGAGCTTTAGTTGTGTTTTAGAAGTTGAGCTCAATATGTTATAAACCTACGGAAATTTACAGTACTCAGAAGCATATTGCTAGGAATTCACAGGATCCCATCTAGTATTCTCAGGATCTCGCTTAGTATTTAGATAGAATTTAAGATTCCTTCACTAAGGGCTGATTTCTTCACCTTCGCTTAAGCCATAAACCAGGTTTACCCATACGATTAAACCAAGTTTAGGGCCTAAGCGGTGGTGAAGAAACCGTTTCACTGGAAACCTTTTAAAAGTCCCAAGATTTCGGCAGAAATACTTAAAATACCACTATATATACCAAATACCAAATCAATAGTATTCCGCTAGAAATTCACAGGATATCATAATAATCAATAACACATTCTCAGGATCCCGCAAGAAACTCCCAGTGTGCACTAGAAATCTCCAGAATCTTTTGGAATGTCTGAGATGCCCTTTAAAAACCATGAATCCCCTAGGGATTCTACAGGGTATAGTTAAGAAACTTATAGACCCAGCTAGTAAGAAACATTTTGATAATTTTATGGGACTCGTATCTTGGATTTAAAAAGACACCCACACGTTAATGCTTCCAGTGGGCATTTTTGCCCTGTGAAGGAAGCACCACACTAGACAACGGACTAGCATGCAACGCCCAATGGTACAGTCGGAGAACATTTCTCACGAAAATTTTTCCGGCCTGCAGCGGGAATCGAATCCACACTCCTTAGCACGATGCGGCTAAATGCCTAGTGACACTAACCGCACGGCTACGAAGCCCAGTGGATTATAAATTTTGTATAGAAAGTTGAATCGTCTCTAAAACAAAACGAATGTCTTACAGAATCTCTCTAACGCAATTTATTTCATGAATCTCTATCAAATTTAAGATACACGACTGTTTTCTTCATTTGTTTCTGTTACTGCGGTGTTTTTACATAAGCTGTGTGTGTATTCCGTAAAGATAAGAAAAACGAGCTAAAGAAGTGTGAGAAACTTGCTTGAAACTCTGTGTGAGTCATACACATTTTGTTGCTCTTGTATCAGTGCTTGTGCTTATCAAATCTGAAGGAAAGTGGTTATTATTAGCCGTTTTATCTAATGGCAGACTGAAGTGGGCTGGTTACACAGTATGAATGCCTGAAAAAAGGTTGGTTTCTAGTTGATATTCTGGTGGAGATTATGAACCCATGAAACGTTGCGAATGCATGACCAATGACCATTCCGAAGTAAATAAACGCATACGTGAGCCGTAGTAGTTGGTGGGATTTGGGAATATCAGAACGATGGAGCTCTTGAACGTTGTCGATGTTTAGCTGACCTTCTGTTCAAATGACTTAAGCAAAAGACACGATAATACTTACAAAAATTTACATATTCTAGTGGTATTCAAAAATGTTGCCAAAAACGGATCCATTTTGTTGCCAAAATCGGGGGGTGCCAAAAACGGAGCATGCCAAAAACGGAATCCCACTGTAGTACATACTTTTTTGAATTGCATCATATGATTTGAAAGCTTCAATTTGTTTAAAAAAAATCCACAATAATGGGCGAAATCAATGCAAATAAACTCAAATGAATTTCCAATATAAAATATTAGGACATAAAGAATGAGATTTGGTTGACTTCATGAGAAACAAGAAGATTAAGAAAGATTCAACGACGATTTTGATAAACAAATAGAGTTTAATCCTGTTGCTTACATTGCTAACGTTTTTTAACGTGACATTTCCAACTGTTACAAAAGCTTCCTCAACAAAGTTTAAGACAAATATCGAATGCAATTTATAGATCATAAGATTAAGTAATAGAACTTAATTATTTAATATTAATTTTGAAAGTGACTATCGATCGGTTGAAGGATAAATGAAAAAAATATCTGTAGGAATTGCCAAACTCCTCAATATAGCATTTGGAAACAAAACGGGGTAATCCCTGAGGAAATTACAGAAGGTATCACAGATTTTCTGGAGAAAATCTTCTAATCATCTTCTAAACATCACTGGAGGAATTTTTGGGGGAATTGGAATCGATAGAAGAATTTCTAGAGGGATCCCTGTATGAGCCCCTGAAAGTATTCCAGATGAAATCTCTGGACAAATCACTAAAAGATTTCCTCGAGACATGTAAGACGAAAGCCTTGAAGAACCTGTTGAATAGCCAAGTCTTTGAATTTCCCTCTGGAATCTGTAGAATTTTGCATCAGGATTCACTGCAATCCAAATAAGAAAAAAAACGTTAGAGACACATTTTGATCAAACTAGAGACTTTAAAGACCTTCTTTGAAAAATAGAGGCCAAGTTTCTAGAACTTGCTATCAGCCTTACACTAATTACTTCAACTCAAATCTGTTGAAAAAATCTAAGTGTTCAATATCTTCAATATTCATTCAACAGACATAGAATAAGCATAATTTTAATTAAGGTACCAATAAGAAAGGAATAATCAAATTGATTTTGTGTCCAAAAATGTTTTTTTTTTCTGAAAATGTGAAATGAAAACTGTTTTTCTGGGAAAAGGGCCCCCACAAGACAATGGCCCCTGGGCCCCCACATTTGTAAATCCGGCCCTGGCCAAATTATATACGCGTAACGGTCTGTCCAAAACACTTTGATCACCCTAGTTAATAACTGTGGTTGTGTTCTCTATACTGATGCAAACAGTGCTGGGAATGGTAATAGTAGTAGGTTTGAATTTTCGCGAAAATCACGTGGCTCTCCCAGTACAGTAGATCAAAAACGTGAATCTCATCAAGTAGCCTATGTTGGGTGCACGAATTTTCTAAATCATGAGTGTCATTGAAGTCTCTAGGGTAAGTGTTCCCTTAGTTGTGGGTGTTCCTATAGTTGCGGTAGTGCCATTTTCACTGATTTTATTACATTATCCACAGAACCGACACTGCCAATCGACGTATTGGTTTGTTGAAACACAGAATAGTTGAAAAGAGCTTTCAAATTGCTTCAACACTGATGCAATATCACTAAAATTGCTAAAACTTTTTTTGCTTGTACCAATAGTTGCGGTAAAGTGTTCCTACAGTGGAGGATCCCATAAGAAAACAACGGATACCGCAACTATAGGAACGCAAATTAAAAATATACCGCAACTACAGGAACAGTGTACCAATAGTGGAGGTATTATTTTTCACTGACATGCCGTGGATTACTGCGATGAATTCATTTTTCTCATTAAGTCAATGGTCGTTACTTCCCGTTACAACATTAACATGTAAATTTATTGCGCTTCTTGAATTTAGGCGGTTAAATGGAAGTTCAATCGTGCTTAGTACCTCCACTATTGGTACATCTACCCTAAATGTGGGGGCTTTGTGGCCGTGCGGTTAGTGTCGCCAGGCAATGAGCGCATCGTGTGGGTTCGATTCCCGCTGCAGCCATTGAAACTTTTCGTCAGGAATGTTTCTCGGCTGTACCATTGGAGCATGCTTGTCCGTTGTCTAGTGTTAAGTTACAGTCTGTGCAGCTAAATGGCTGAAGACGGTGTCCGTGTCTTTTTTTTTTTTTTTTTAAATGCGGGAAATGCAGCGGGAAATAGAACATTTTTCTACAGTAGTTTTGGGTTGCCCTTAGCAACGGGTGTTTTGCTATTTTCAAGGCATTTTGCCTACAGCAGCGATGGGCGTGAGTTTCACTGGCTTCGCTGACTGTGATTGGCTTGGCTACTGTAGAGTGAATTTCAGATTTTTTCCCAACCCTGGATGCAAATTTTGGATTTAACTATGCATACGCCATTGAAGGTTTATATGGAAAAGCGCAATATTTTGGATTCAGCTCTTAAACTTGTAATATAATATTCTATGGAAATGTTCACAAACTCGTCTTAGATTAATGGATGAAAAATAATGGATAAATTTAATACCAGTCGCATCCTGTTATACACAGCACAAGGGTGATGGTGCAAGCAATTACTCTTGATATCATCTATCGAAACAATCCTGAATCTCTTGACGCTGTTCAGAGAACACCCAAAGTACACTCTTTAGAAGTGGCTGATTCAGAACTGCCGTAGAAAATTCTGGAATTAGTTCTTTATTAATTACTTTAAAATGATTTGGTCGAACTCCTACTGATATTTCGTTGCAGCATTCATAAACATATTTAGAGCAGATTATGACACTTTTTTGTGTTATTTTTTTTTTTCTTTTGAAGAATTGTTGAAGAAATACAGCGAAATATTTGATGGAGTTTCTACGCGATGAATTATTTTTCAGGCATCTTCAGTTTTTCCTGAAAACTTTTGAATTTAGCCAGGTCACTGCAAAGAAGAAAAAAAAACTACACAAATTCACAGGTTGCTGTTTATTCATCTGTTATCTAGGATGAGGATATTAGAACAACCTCACTGATTGTAAAGGCAAGCAATTTGATCTAGTTTTTTCAAATTTGTTCAAATTCCGAAAGACAACAAAAGTTGATCCATTAATAACAAGACTGATAAAAGGTTTCTTTTCAGGGACAGTCTCTATTTTAATCCAAGTCTCTATTTTTATTGGGAGGTCTGTGAAGTAATTATTTTAACCAAAAAGTTTCTTTTTTCAAAAAGTGCTTCATGAATTATCATAGTGATTTCACTTACAATACAGTGGGATTCCGTTTTTGGCAACAAAGTCGAAATTTTCAGTTGCCGAAAACGGAACCCTTTTTCCTCACTATGTTAGCATTAGCATTAAGCAATTCGCACAAATTCGTAGATGGTACAGTCCTAGACCATTGTATGAGGGTTGCCTCCTTCCCGTCCGTTACCAAAGTCAGAGATTTGGGACTATGAAATATAAATTCCTATAAAAAACACATCTATCACTTTGAAAAACTTGTTTCCACACAACATTTGCACGTGGCGAAGCACCATCCGCCAAATCTAATTTCCACCAGCGGATCAAAAAAAAAACGCGGGCGAAGTAAACGTGACACAAAATTCAAAACGCATGGCTTGCTGCGATCTCCTCCCTTTTTTTTCCTCACTATGTTTTTTTGAAAATTGTAAAAAAAAAATCATTTTGATGGTGATACGTCATCCCTACGCAACCACATGATCTCCAAACATCGGCAAGTTTCATTTCGAAGCGAATTTCCGCAATTCAGGACTATGCTATGAACCTGTATATGCTGCTAGGAGTTGTGAGGATATCGCTTAGAATTTTAAGACTTCGCTGTGATATTGCTGACAATAGTCAACTCATTTATGGGAATTCTCAAAAATCTGTTAGGACCTCCTAAATTACTGTTAGCTATCTCAAAATTCTAAATCCTTAGGATTTTGTAAGAAACACTCAAGATTCACAGTACCCCGCTATAGAATCATAGGACGCCTAGAGGCTCCTAAAAGTTTGCTAACAACATTGTCGAAGACCGCAAAGCAATCCGATACTTGTGAAAAAAGTTATTAGGCATCTACTATTCGGTAATTTTGCCCAATTTTGTTATTATTGTTATTCCTTTACGTGTTAATCAACGTCGCCTTGCCAATAGGTTTTCATTGAATAACTTTCTTCACAAGTGTTGGATTGATTCGCGGTCTTCGGCAATATTCTTTGTGGTAAAATTACCTATCGAGGTCTGCGTTCGGAATTTTTATAGAGGTCAATGGGCGACCTCTGATGATTTTTCTTTGCAAAAGTAAGTTTTCCCATAGTAAATCCCATACAAAATTTGAACGGCTGGCGCTAAAATATAGTTTCACCGATCGAGCTGAAATTTTGCACAGTTGTTATGGGTCCCGAATGCAATCCAAAAAGTTGACTGGAGCAAGAATTTAAATTTTGTCCCACGCTAATGGTTACACATCATTAATGCCTGAAAAAAGATTTTGGAACTCTAGTTGAGATACTTATAGAGATTAATGGCTTCATGAAGTGTTGTAAAAAGAAGACCATTTCGAAGAAAATAATCGCTTATGGGATCCCTAATGATTGGTAGGATTTTATGATATATCGACTCATAGGTAGCCCCGGAATGCGATGGACGTGAAGCAGCAGCAGCTTGATTAAAATAAAAAACACGATGATATTTACAAAAAATTAATAATTTTCATGAAATCTAGAAATGTTGCCAAAAACGGATCCATTTTGTTGCCAAAATCGGGGGGTGCCAAAAATGGACCATACCAAAAACGGAATCCTACTGTACTTCCAAAGTCTCTTACAGGAATCTCTCAAGAAATTCTTGTAGAAATTCCTCTTTCAATTATCCCAGAAATGTTTCCAGCGATTTTTTCAAAGGTTGCTTAGAAGAACTATCTCAAGGAAATCCTTGAGAACTTCAAAGGTACTAAGGTACACCGGGGCAAGTTGAAACGGCTGGGGTAAATCGTAGTGAAATTTACTAGTGACCAGATTCAATTCCAGAAATCATAATTTAAAAGATGTAATCAACTTTTGGGGAGGAAAATTCTGCTCAAATTTATTGACATCATTTTCAAAACTTTGCATTTCATCTTGCCCCACCCGTTTTAACTTGCCCCGGTGTACCTTACCTCCAGTAATTTTGTCATGTATTACTTTGATTTTTTTTTTCAAATTTGTCCTAGATTTTCCTCCAGGTTTTTTTTCACTAATCCTTCAACAGAATTCTCCAGTTGTTCCTCTTGGAGATCTTCTAGAGATTACTACACAATTTCTTCAAAGAAATCCACAAAAATCTATTCCAAAGTGTTCAAAAAAAACCTTTAGGTTTTTTTTTTCAAGAAACACTGCAAGAATTATTCCTCCTCCTGTTCATGTAGATCCTTCAAAAATTAATCCACGTTTCCTCCAAAAAATCCAAACTTTTTTGAGGGGTTCTTTGAACAGCTCTATTTTTTTTCTAAGAATTTTTCCAGTATTTTATCAAAATATTACTAATGTTGCTTTATCAATCATTAAATTTAAATTTTCTACAAAATAAATCACATGCAATCTTCGCAAACTATCTAGGAAATCTTCTAAAACTTAAGAGTTCAGAAGTTTTTTCAGAGATCCTTGTTCATTGAAGGTGACCTTAAAACTTACCCAAGAGTTATCAGTTACTCTAGGATTTTCTTCAATTATACCTCACGGATTTATTTTTCAGAAAAAATCCTTGGCATTTACCAAGAGACATTTCTGGTTTACTCGAGAAAATCTTAAAGAATTACTGAAGTAAATATCTGTATAAATTTTAGAAGGAATACCTGGAGCAATTGTTTGAGGTATCGTTAGTGAAATTCCTAATTCAAATCTTATATAAATCCTAACAGACAAGTAGATGAATAAACCGAATTAAATACTATACCATTTAATTCCACTAGAGTTTGTATCCTTTGACAGATACGCGTATTTCGACCTCAACTGTAAGGCCGTCTGGACTGGAAGTCGAGTCTAGTACACGACACTGAAGGCTGCCTTACAGTTGAGGTCGAAATACGCGTATCTATCGAAGGATACAAACTCAAGTGGAATTAAATGGTATAGTACTAAATTCGGCTTTTTCATCTACTTATCCTCATCTCGATATTCCAATATCGAATAAAAAATCATTGCCCACCAGCTTCTAGATAGTAGAATGTAACTGCACTATTCCTTTGCACAGATATTTTATTCCGAAATTTGATATTGAAGAAAAGAAAACCACACACGATATCCAATGTCCCGACGGCACATGATCATCTCTTAGTCGCCAGGGAAGATCACACGTATCAGTCGTTACCAACAGCATTCTGACTTACAAACACCGAATCTACGGAAAGAGTCGCACACTCTGTTCACACACATAGGTACCCACATAAACAAACACGCTTCACCGAAAAATCAGCAACCTTAGGTCAGTGTTTTGGGTTAGTCCACACGTACGCACCGAAACACGTTTCCCTCATCCCCACGCTTGACGACAGCGACGATATTAGGGCACTGTACTGCACAGTCAAACTATGAGAGAAGATGCAAGTGGGGAACATTCTTCGTCTGTCTTCACATTTCTACGGTCACCAAACGCTACTTGGACCAAGTTCATGTTGTGAAAACGTTCCAAGAGCACCAAAAAACAATAACCGCCAGCCAGCATTATCATCAACAACATAGTCGGCGGCGGTGACAAATCGTTGATAGCAACAGCTGCCCGGTTTCAATCTATCTATGGCTACTTAGCGGCATATGTTGCTTATACTTACTTTTTTGATGAAGAAGAGGCTTTGGATTGGACTGCTTCCTACGTGACATTATCATTCAGCACCAAATGGTCATGTAATCACACATCGGATCGTGAATAACTAAACACTGCTGCTGCGACCGGGAACTGCTTCGACTCTATCTGCCTCGATGCACTGCACTTCAGAAAATACGGTAGATGGACACTGTGGTGGTTACTCACTGCAACAACTGTGGGGTTTAATCAACAATTTTTATCACTCTGAGCAATATGGAAATTTCTTCAATTTTCTAAAATTTACTTCACTTTTTCTGATTTTGTTTCATATACTGAACGATTTGGGTCTTCACTAGATCTTCTTATTTTGTATTGGATATTTTCTATTTTATTTCTTGGAATTTCACAAATTTTTGATATCACTGTATCTTGCAATCATCTTTTACCTACACTATCACTTTCAATCAAATTCACCGAAACACACAAAATTCAATCACTAAATTCTTCTCATTCAATCATTCAATGAGCACCTAGCAATTTCAACTGCCCTCGAAGACAGTCCACGCTAATCACCGGTTGCCGAAAAACACCCAAAGTCCCGCGGTTCAACCTTCGCGAAGCAACCGTTTCAACACAGAGCACGCCAAGGCTCCAACAAAACCGACCCGCAAGAAGGAAATATTCGCACACAGTTTTAATGTGTTCCCGCACACACAATCTTTAGGTGGGCCCGCTGCCGAAGGGGAGACCGTTTCGTACGTTCAACCTGACCCAACGTAACCAAACAACTGATGACGGAGTCGAGCGAACCCCGTCAGAAGAACCGTCGCCGTCGCAATGTAGTATCTCTTGCATACATGCAGTACAACATCATGCTGGCTGGTCGGGTACAACAAGCGGGCGACAACAGAGACCATCATCTTCGGAAGCAACTCAGCATAAGTAGGTTCGAGCAACACCAGAACGTGGGAGCTGCCAATACAATGACGACAACTTGGAAAAAGCACGCGGTCCTACAGCCGGCGTGGAGCGTTGGGACGCTATCGGAATAACGACGACACAAAGGAAAATCGCAACGGAAATCCCCAAGTCGCTTGTGTTCATGGACGTAGCCAAGGGGGAGACAGCTGCGCAAACAACACCATTTGTTTTCCAGCAAGTGACAGCAGTCTTGATGAAGTATATTGAGTATCAGAATCTTGAAAAATATATTGCATACACTCCCGTGCAAAAGTTTGGGTTCACCCCCTCAAAAACATACAAAAGTGTTCTGTCCATATCTCTGTGATTACACGTCCAATTGAAACTCTTTAAGCCGCATTCGAAAGGCAAAGAGTTATTCTTACTTCGTATGTATTTTTCCAAAAATATTTTTTGAATTTTGTATACTAAATTTTTACTTAAAGTTGTGACATTTTTAAAAAAACACACTGAAAAATCATACTTAATTTCCTCAGCATTGGGTCGACCAAAATTTTAAATTAAAGTGTCATTAGAATCGTAATCTTATATATTTTGAAGAGACCCCACGAAATTTTGGCGGAAAAATCTGGAAAGTATTCAAAATCAATGAAACAGCCAGTCAAGTCATCGTGCAAAAGTTTGGGTTCACCCCTCAGTATGATGCAAATCGTGCAAAAGTTTGGGTTCACCTGAGCCGCACGCACATCATTTTTGTCAATATCTCTGCCGTTTTTCAACCGATTTAAATAGTTTAAAGATTTTTTGATTACATGATTGGTTTGAGATTTCACAGATTTAAGCAAGTTCAGGTGAACCCAAACTTTTGCACGATGATTTGACTGACTGTTTCATTGATTTTGAATACTTTTCAGATTTTTCCGCCAAAATTTCGTGGGGTCTCTTCAAAGAATATAAGATTACGATTTTAATGACACCTTGTTTTAAAATATTGGTCGACCCAATCCTGAGGAAATTAGATATGATTTTTCAGTGTGTTTTTTGAAAAATGTCACAACTTTAAGTAAAAATTTAGTATACAAAGTTCAAAGAATGTTTTTGGAAAAATACATACGAAGTAAGAATAACTCTTTGCCTTCCAAATGCGACTTAGAGAATTTCAATTGGACGTGTAATCACAGAGATATGGACAGAACACTTTTGCATGTTTTTTAGGGGGTGAACCCAAACTTATGCACGGGAGTGTATGTTTCCTTAACAAGCGCAGGAGGTTTATTGTATTTGCAACATAAACGGTGGAAAACGTTAAAAAAACAATGAAGAATGAATGACGACAAATTACATAAAAACACAAAAAAAAGGGTTTAAAACAATGAAATTTCGTTCGTTGCACTATCTTTAGGTCATCTAACGAAGCCGGTGTAATTGGACTCCCGTTAAGTGAGCTATAGATCGCTCAAAACGAAGATAACGTCACTATTTGACATAAAGCTTGGTTTATCAACGCTGGTAGCCCTGAATTTATATTGTACTTGATATTTTGACAGCTGAAAACTCAGCCCGCTTAGTGAAAGTCTTTCACTACGTAGTGCAACGAACGAAAGTTGACTGCACACCATATAAGCAGCCTAAGTTACTTGTTATTACATTGTACCTTGATAGTCACAAGAATCTTCTGATTTTTGCATGATTTCCAACAATTTTTAGATCAATACACTAGATCCGTATGATTTCCGTTGTCTCCTTAAGGTGAAAATGAATCGAAGCCAAAGTTCAAATTTTCAAGAGCACGGATCTGGATAACAAAACATTCGTTTGAGCTGAAAACCTAATCGATTGGTCACCACCAACTAGTGACCAATCGATTAAGTTTTGAGCTCAATCGGATGTTTGGTTCTCCAGATCCGTGCTCTTTAAAATTTGAACTTTGGCTTCGATTCATCTTCACCTTAAGTTCACGAATGAATGAGTGATTTTTCAAAATTTCTCTTTGTTCAACTCGATTTTTTACCGATGGGGTGAAATGAGGTTGTGAAATGATCTTATATAATTTAAAAATTCAATTTTTTTAACTACACTGGAACGTTATTAGTATTTATGAACACTCAAAAAAAAATTAATTTTAAAGAGAATTTTAACAGTCAAATATCATCATTCTAAAAGGTTGTAGGACATTTCCCAGAATGACATTGCCCAGAACGCCATTCCCCAGATTAAATAGCGGAAAGAAATAAATTTGGTTTTACTAAGTCTTTTATCGTTAAAAAAATGAACTTCTCGAACTGATTTGAATTCCCAAACGCTATGAATTGGACTATGAAATGGACATCGACATCAATTCACCCAAAATGTTATTTCATTAAAATCATCATTATGGATCTCAAGCGAATACAAGTTGAGTCCAAAAAAACCTTTTAAGTGTTTGCTTTGGCAAACCATCAAAGAAGCCTCCCACAAATTATTTGGTCATATATGGGGTGAGAAGGTTTTGGCCAAAGATCACGGCCCAAATAATCAGCGAGAATGAAATGGTCTTGAAAATATTAAATAAATGACTACGTGATTCATAGCCAGACCCGACCAAAATCTTAAAGAGAAAATGCTGTTTAAAAGCTGTTTAACATGACTGTGTTACTTTTCCCCGAATTCCAGGTCACAGAATGACCCGTTTCACCGAAAGCCATTTCTCCGAATGACCTGTTGCCTCGAAAAGCGATGCAGTGTAAACAGGTACAAGAATAGACTAGAGACTGGGTTCTGAACTAGCAAGATTTATAAGCAATCAAAAGAAGGAGATTATAAGATCATTGCCACAAAGATTGTACGACATTTCCCAGAATGACGTTCCCCAGAAAGACATTCCCCAGAACGCCATTCCCCAGAATGAGACATTCCCCAGAATGGGACATTCCCCAGAAAAAAAAACTACAAGAGATTTTTGGGCTGTTAAAATCCAGGTAAATGGTAAATAGTAAACACATTTAACTGAAAAATTCGAGGAAAACCAATACTATAGTTTTCATATGTAAAACATTTTAGTTTTTTTTTTTAACGACAGCACTTCCGATTTGTTGCAGTCTTTCATTTATTGATTAGAAATTACGAAGACAATAAACCTATGAAGAACAGCATATGTTCAAAAGAAGGGATGGTATGGATGCTATGAAAGCAAAACAAAAAAAAAATCCATTAATTTATTTTGTACATATGAAGAATATTACACTAATATAAATCACCCTTTGGAAATACAATTAGAAAGAACAGCCAATTTTAAAAGAAGGAAGAATAACTATGGAAACAAAAAAAAAAATCAATAGCTTGGGTCAAGTTTGATCATAAAACATAGTATGACATGCCCGTAACGCGGGTAGATCACCTTTTCGAGGTGCGTTACGGGGTAAGATCTACCATATTGTACTCTTGTTGTATCTGTTCTTGTGAATACTTATAAGTTAGGGTCGGAAGAGTATAAGAAAGTAACAAGGCACTAAGACCCACCTATTTGTCCTAGATAATGAGGAGGTAGAAGTGAAAAAATGACTCAATCAGCATCTGAAGTTCGTTTCAACTCATGAGACAATTTCTTTCCGTGTTCAAGAGTTTATCTTTCGATATCTAGGAGGGAAACGATTCCGAATCAGTGGAGTAGCAATCCTCTTAACTTCTAAAATAAGCTTTTTGTTTTAAGAAATCTAAATGTTTCATTTGATGAAACCTGTTCACAGTTTCAAAAAACGACTTTGAACCTTATAAGTAGAAGCAATAATTTGATACGCTAGAGTACCGATGCATGGTCAAAATCAGTATCATTCAACCAGCTTAGTGGCTGAACCTGATTAAGGGGCGCGCTTTTGAGAGTTTAATGGTGACAAACTGTTTTCTCCAAAAGGTATAAATAGCGGTATCTTTTTCTAAAGAGGCTCTATGCGGAATGGTAAAGAATGGTATAAAAAACGACTACTTCATTATTTCTCAATAGTAATGGACTAGAACGACATGCACTAAACAAAGGACACGGGTATACCACAAAAGATCAAAGGAAACTGGTCGCAGTGGTTCATCCCGAACAGAAACAGAAAAAAAAAGACATTTGTAAGAGCAGCTTATTTTGAACGGTTGTGCTACTTTTCTCCGAATGACGGTTCCCCGAATTTCGTTTTCACGAACGCCAGTGCCCCGAATACCCTATTTCCCCGAGTAGCCTAGTTCCCCAAAAAGTATTTAGCTCTTATAATTGTCATAACTTCATGACTATTCTTTACTATTCTTTACTTGATTTGCGGTTCTTTCGAGTTTCACCATCATCGGCATTTGTGGCAAAATATACTTACATATTTAGTCGAGGATAACCTTATAACCTACATTATCTTCTTCTTTTAATTGCTTATCATTCTTTCTAGTTCGACACCTAGTCCCAAAGACGATTTGTGCACCTGTCTGAACTGCATCACTTTTCAGGGAAACGAGTCATTCGGGGACATGTCTTTTGGAGAAATGGGTCATTCGGTAAGCTGGCATTCGGGGAAATGATATTCAGAGAAATAACAGTAGCAAAATCATGTTAAGCAGATGTATGTAAAATTGTTAAACAATCTTTTCCCCTTAAGATTTTGGTTGGTGAACCACGTACACAATTATTTCAAACCCCCATCTTTCGTATTTTTTCCGTACAAACGTTTTGAAATTTGTATCGGCCGTGGTCTTTGGCCAAACCATGGACCCCCCATAGATGACCAAGTGGTTTATGGACGGCCCCAGATGGTTTGCCTAAGAAAAGGGGAGCAAACACTCGCCTTTTAAAAAAATATTTTGACTCCATCCCGATTTTATTTGCTTGAGATCCATAATAATAATTTTGACCAAATAATATTTTGGGTGAATTGACGCCTGTGTCCGGAATTCGAAGTTTCTGGCAATTCGAATAAATTCAGCAGGTACATTTTTTAACGACAATAAAACTAAATAGCAAAATTTATTTTTTCCACTCTTCTATAACGTATAAAAACGATTCTGGGGAAAGTCCTATTCTGGGGAATGTCCCGTTCTGGGGAATGGATTTCTGGGGAATGTCCCATTCTGGGGAATGGGATTCTGGGGAACGTCATTCTGGGGAATGTCGTTGTGGGGTTTGGCTTTCTGGGAAATGTCCTACAACCGCCACAAATACCAAGATCGGTTAAACTCGGAAGAAACACCAATCCAGTAAAGAAGGGTGCATATCAGATGACCGGTTCGTTCATCACCTTGAAGCACAAAAAGTTATGGCTATTAAGAGCTAAACATTTTTCGGGGAATTGGGCTATTCGGGAAAACATAGTATTTGGTGAGCTGGCGTTCGGGGAACCGACATTCTTGGAAAAATAGCAAAACTGTTTAAGATAAACTGTTAAATATGTATTAGAGTGGTTCAAAAAATCGTTTTTGCTCCACACCGCTCATTCGATTTTAGACCTAATTCTGAGTGTCCTCCCAAAATTTGAGCTCATTTGGATGAAAACTGAGACTGCACAAGCCCTTTAAAGTTTATATGGGAATTACTATAGGAAAAGCAACCAATTCATTCAATCGGTAATAGTGTTTGCCCATGTGCTCTTGGAGATTAGAGCTACGTTGATACTGTGAGATACATTCATTAGCTACAACTTTGCCGAAGACCGTTTTCAAATCGGACGCCTCAGTAATTAGTTATTGATTTATATCCAGTCACAAATTCTTCAGCAGTGCTCATTCAACTTCTGAACAGGCAACATTGGTGCACCTGGCGCGAAAGATAGCATGCACAAATCATGGCTACTATGTTTTACTGCATATATCCAGTGATGCCTGCAGAACAGTCCAATAATTATAGCTAAAGTTTTACAACTCATTCAAAAATCAATAACTAATTACCGGGGCGTCTGATTTGAAAACGGTCTTCAGCAAAGTTGTAGCTGATTATTGTATCTCACAGAATCAACATACGTCTAATCCCCAAGAGCAGATGGGCAAACACTATGACCGATTGATTGAATTGCTTGCTTTTCCCATAGTAATTCCCATACAAACTTTAAAGGGCTTGTGCAGTCTCAGTTTTCATCCAAATGAGCTCAAATTTTGGGAGGACACTCAGAATTTGGTCTAAAATCGAATGAGCGGTGTGGAGCAAAAACGATTTTTTGAACCACTCTAATATGTATGTTACACTATATTTTATGATCAAACTTTACCCAAGCTATTCGAAAAACTATTAGTTTTGTATTCATAGTTATTCTGCCTTCTTTTAAAATTGGCTGTTCTTTATAATTGTATTTTAGGTGACTTGTATTACTGTAATATACTTTATATTCACGAAATAATTTGATGGAATTTGTTTTTTTTTTTTTTTGCTTTCATAGCATATTCTCCCTTGTTTTGAACATTGGCTGTTCCTCCTAGGTTTATTGTGCTGAAGAATAATGAAATATAAATACACTAGAAAATTTCCTTTGTCTTTGATAATTCCTTTTTACAGCAAACTACTTTAATCAATTAGAGAATGGATGCGGAGCAGCATCCATCAACTCTAAGGTGGGGTTTTTACGAGCTTGAAGTTTGTAAGGAGAAAGTCACCCAAATACATGAAAATTGTCCAAACGGTTCTAATAACATTTCAGACCATAGTTGGTGCTGTAATGAACAGGAATTTCTCGATTTATTAATTTGAAGATTCTCGTTTAGTTAATAAAAAACTGCAACAAACCGGAAGTTTTGTCGTTAAAAAAAAAACAAAAATTTGAGCTAGGAAAGCTAAAATTAGATTTTCCCTAAATTTTCCAGTTATCTGTGTTCACTATTTACCATTTACCTGGATTTTAACAGCCCAATAATTTCCTATCATTTTTTTTCTGGGGAATGTCCCATTCTGGGGAATGGTTTTCTGGGGAATGTCCTATTCTGGGGAATGGAATTCTGGGGAATGTCCCATTCTGGGGAATGTCCCATTCTGGGGAATGTCCCATTCTGGGGAATGGCGTTCTGGGGAACGTCATTCTGGGGAATGGGTTTCTGGGAAATGTCGTACAATCTTCTAAAATGATAAAATTTTAAAGAGTCTTTCGGGGCAGTTTTTTCGAATATCATTTATTTCTTTTTGTTTGAGTTTAGAACACTGACTTAAAGCGTACCTATTGCTTCATTTCCTTGTCAGCTTTGGTGTTGCATTCTATTCCAGATGATATTTCAAGAATTTATACAGTTTTTAAAGGGTACTCAATCCTTTCCATTAACTAAATTGCTTCGGCTACCCCTAAGTGTCTAAATCTGACCAAAAGTAAATAAAAAAATGAAGTTTTGAATTCATTTCCCTAACATATTTCTGGCCTTCTTCAGTACTGAATGTGAATTATTCAAAGTTCCAGATTGATTGGTGTATTCTTCGATTTTTCACATCTTGTGTACTGTCAAAATGTCAGTCAAAAATTACCTTTTTAAATTTTTTAAAATACGTGGGTGTTGCTCCTTTAAAACCGTTGTTGTAATACTAAAACCCAACCAAACTGTGTGTTGTATGGAACATTTTGAAAAAATCTTTCAAATTTTCAATGATTGTGTAAGATATCTAGAAAACGCTCTTAAATGATAGTTTACCCCTCAATATGTAACAAATGTTCTAAACTCTTTTTAATGTATTCTGCTAAGAGGATTCGAATACATTAAAAAGAGTTTAGAACATAGAGAAACTTAAAAGTAGATTGGAGTACCTTGCACACTTAGAATAAATCGCAGTATACTGTGAAATAAATCACCGAATTTGAACTGTAAACTACAAAAATACAGATTTTCCTGTGAAATCTAGTATTTTACCGACAAAATCTGTGAATTCTACTATTTTACCGCCGAAAGCCGTGAAAAAAACAAATGTTCCGTAATTCTATAAAATACCAACGAAGAGTTCGGTGAAAGCATTATTTTCACCGAACTTCTGTGAAATCATTTGACAGCCGCCCTAGCAGGCATGAGCTCCTTTTGTTCCACTTTTTGCACACCACTTATCAGCAGTGTAAGCTGGTGTAGTGGTAACAAGCCTGCTTCCTGATCAAAAGGTCGAGATTTCGATTCTCGATAGGACCATTTTCATGTTTTTCTTTATGATTTTGTTGAAAAAAATTTTGAATGTTCAGCTGTTGAGATTTCGGTGAAATTTCATAGGAATCCGTAAAAAAAATGCTTATCTTTGACAGATACGCGTATTTCGACTACCACTTGCAGTCTTATTCAGCGTTAGCGTTAGCGTTAGCGTAGTTACGGTATACTTCGTAGATTGGATACTAGCAACATTCATATTTCTTTTTAATAATCTCATCCTGACTACTTTCAAGAACAAGGCAGGGGAGTATACCTTGTTCAAATCATAAACAAGAATACTAAAAGCATGAATATCGCTATTCCCGGCCACGCCCATCTTTACCGTAACTTGGGATAGGGGAAGGAAATGTTGATGTAGCACTTACTTAATGAGAGGCCACCGACTCAGCGACACCCTCATAAGTGCTACGGAGTTGGAGGTTGGGGAAGGTATATTGTCAGGATTCGCCTAGAAAGCTGGCGATAGACCATAAATATGTGTTGTTTAAGCGTTTTCAAATTAATCTTTTGAGTGCCGGCAATCAAAAGAAAAAACAATAGCTTATTTATAGTATAAATAGTATTTCGCGAAATGCTTGTCGATTGTGCAGTAATATTTTTGCTCAATAACCAGTAAAAAGCAAAACCGATCCCTCCAGGGTCATCGGATTGTATAAAACAACGATACGCGTAAACACAAAAAAAAAAAAAAAAAAAAAAAAAATCACGCCTATTGAAAAATTGTACTGGGTACTGTATTTTCAGATAATCGAAAAACGAAAGGAAGCGCGTTCGAACTAAACACCCTAGGATAACACAGTCGGTTTTTCTGCTCAAATATATACGAAAAGCAGAATCGATCCCTCCAGGGTCATCGAACGGTTAAAAAGCATCCACAACCGATTGTTAGTTGCGTAACACCCGCCCGGACAGAATGCGTAATCTGAACATAATTATCAAACTCCGAAAATAACAGAAGTTCCAAGACGCGGACAAAAACTATCCGGAAGGCTCACAAAAGAAAAAGTATCATACTGGAACAAACTCACCGGATTGATTCTCTAAATTTATGTGCTGCCTGTCACTTCCGGATGGTTCGGTGAACTTAGGGCAGCCAAAAACCAACAGTACTGAGGACACAAATCAAACAAATCACTTTTTCACTTTTCACTATTCCATTTCTGAATGTAAAAACTGTCCTGCTTGGGCTTCACGAAGCACTACCCAGCAAGACGCTCCAAAACAGGAAAAAAAAAAATCTCCGGCGACGAAAACATGCGCGAAACCGTGAGCTAAATCTATCGGACGACGCAAAACCGAACTGTCCGGCTTGGGCTTCACGAAGCACTCCTACCACTTGCAGTCTTATTCAGTGTCAGTTACTCATATTCACTGGTGGAGTGGATACGAGCAACTGACACTGCATCTGGCAGTCGAAATACGCGTATCTGTCAAAGTTAAGCATTTAGGGCGGAATTAAAAGATACAAGGTACTCCAATCTACTTTCAAGTATTTGAGAAACTAAATTTCTAAAGTTTTCGATGTACGCATTTCTGCGCCAAGATATGAAAATTAATATTTTTGTAAAACAGTGAATTGGATTTTCAAATCATCGGAGTTACTACACTTTTTTTATTTATGGAAGGGATTATCGAGGGATTATCGAGTGCACGACACTGAAGAAGTCAGTAAGTCGCAGACGAAAAAGGCCTATCTGTTAAGATAAACAAAATATTAGAGTTTAAAGGTATTTGCTCGCCTTACTAGGGATTTTTATTATTTTGTTTTGCAAAAAAGAAGTGAGGTTAAAGTTCAATTAGTAGTTTTTTTCATCGGACTTATTTTAAAGATCGCATTTTTTGTCAACATCAGTTAGCAAATAAATTCAAAAACGCCAAAAAGTTTGCCTACGATATTGATATTGAAATTGATATGCAAATAATTACGCTTCAATTAATGTTGCTATTAATACAATTTCGTTCAGTTGAATCAAGAAATATGTTTATTTTAAACCGACTCTGCCAAATGTACCGGGAAATCGACTTTTTGATTCGACAAACATTTCCGTCAAACTGCCTTCAAATATCATGTTTTGTCAATGAATTAAGATTTTAGAACGTACTTTTGACCAACTTTTGTATGGAATGCGGGCACTGTGCGGTGTAACGATAAAAATGTGTAGTCATACATAATTGACAGATTAAAAAATAAAGCATGAAACGAGCTCACCAATTGATCTTACATCCTTGATTGAACAACCACAAACTACTTTCAGTTTGGGCTTCACAAAGCATTTCCAAGTAACCATTAGTCCGCTGATTCGTCTTTTTGGGGCTTACAGGGCTCATATAGAGCATGTTACCTCTATAATAGCTACACAGCAAAAATTTGTGAATATTAAGCAGCACGCAATTTGGACATCGACGGAAAATTGTGGCAGGCATTTGAAAATTACTAGTGCTTTACCGGCGCAGAAAAGAAAAAAAAAAACAAACTGGCTTGTTTGGCCATCACGAAACACTGCCGCAAGCGCTGTACACGGCGGAAAAATGAGGAAGATTAATTTTAAAACAGTTTTAGAAGAAAGGTACTAATTCTTCTTAATTAATTTTCTCAGAACCATGTGAGAATTTCTTAAATAGATTTGAAAAAGTAATTGTGAAATGTTCGGAAGTATGCATTAAACACTTTAAAGTATGCTACAAATGTGGTATACACTAGATAATGATGAATATTACTCATGATTAGTTATGTTATGTCGAAGAAGTGCCGTCCATCGATCAAAACGTGGTCGAATTGCGATTCTGCTGCTGAGGTGATCTCCAGGTGTACCGATACGATACTGGACCTAAAACTATTTTGCGTGGTATATGGAAGCGTAATGTAATAAAAGGTTCTTTTTTCTGTCACATAATTTTTATCAAAATTTTAGCTTTATGTTGCAGAAATAGAGCGAATGAAATGAAAAGCATATGAGAGAAGGGTCAAATAGATGTATGTTGGTTGTTTGAGATTATTTTTCAAAGTAAAATGTATGAAATTCATACAATTTTTGTGGCGTGATAAAATCAAACAGAAAACCGTGCTAAAATCGAAAGTGATATAATGAAGCGACATTAAAATGAGCAGTGATAAAATCGAGAAACTACTGTACTAGGAATGGTCATATTCTTGGAGGCAGCGAAATCAATTGGTCGTAAACCGTTTTCGTTCGTCAGTCGATGGGCGCTGAACTTTCCAATAATCGGTCTGAACTCCTTCTCCTGGTGCTGGGGCAAGGCTGCAGGTACGCGTGTTTTGGAAATTTCCCTGTACATTTTCTTAGCAACCCTTCTCGGATTTTTCTATGCGCTGACATTCAGAAAGTATGCTTATACTTTTTCAGATGCATCAGTGTAATATGAACTGATTTCCTTTAATTCGAAATTGTGACATGAGCGCGAAAGACCTGTTTCCAACAAAAGAGATGCATTTCAAAAAGGTGCAAAAATAGTTGCTAGTGACAAGGTGCTGAACCAGAAAGAACGATGAGCAATCAAAAGAAGGAGATATTTGATCATTCTCGATTAAACACATATTGCCAGGGCGGTAAATCTCGAAAGAACTGCCAATCAAATAAGGAAGGCTGCACATTGAAATGCAAAAAGTTATGACAATTATGAGCGTACATTTTTTTTCGGGAAAACGGGGTATTCGGAGAACTGGCGTTTGGGGAAACGACATTCGGGGAAAAGTAGCACAATCCATTTTTAACCGTATGGCATGTACGTTACCCGGTAAAATCGACCATGGCATTGTTGGATACTAAACCGTTTCAATCTTCGAAAATTAGCTATCAAACATCATCATTTTTTCTCAAATATGCGTTCCCATAAGCTTGACTAGAATATTTAGAGATAAGTAGTGTAACGGCTGTTTATGTCATTCTCAAAATGCTAACAGTTGTCGCCAGTGGCAAAAAGTACAGACACCACTCACTGATCGTGCTACGTTTCGTTCTCAAATTTCTAAAACGTCCTACACAAGCGCATGGAAGAATGGTAGTCAAGAACTATTAAAACGTACAGAAAATAATTATAAAAACGTAAATTACTTGCAATTAGGAAACTGAAAAAGGAGTGATAATAAATCATGAGTAATGTGCATATAATTATTTTTGTGTTTAGTTCATCTTACGTGGTGCTTTCTTTGCTTCGGGATTTCGTTTTTACTACCACTAAATAAGAGCCAAATTTTAAATTCAATTTTGAATATCGCCCTATTGGCTACTTTATAGTAAATTAAAGGGCACCTTGCGAACCCTGAAATAACCATTTGTAAGATCAATCAAATGCAGGCAATATGGTTATCTAATCCAATCGTTGCTTTAAAGGTTCACACTGAAGCGATTTACGAAAATTTGTTTGATGCAGTGGCCAGTGGCAATAAGGTAACCGATTTGAAAATGGTCTTCGGCAAACTTCTAGCTGACGAATGTATCTCACAGTATTAGCATTGCTCTAACCCTTAAGAGCACCTGGACAAAAACTATAACCGATTGAATGAATTGCTTGCTTTTTCCATAGTTATTCCCGTACAAACTTGGAATGGCTTGTGCAATCTCAGTTGTCATCCAAATGAGCTCAAATTTTGGGAGAACACTCAGAATTTCATGTAGAATTGAATGATCGGTGTGGAGCAAAATCGGCCTCATTATAATCAATTCCGAGAGCTAGCTGTAATTTGAAATTTGCCTATTTACAGGTACAAAAGCATACAACCCTTTTCACCCGACTTGACCCACAGATCCACCGGAATAAGTAGCAAAGGCCACAGGAACATTCCCGAGTTCATTCGGCCTCTTTTAGAAACTAAATATCTGTACGAGTTTAATGTCCAAAAATTATTGAAATCCTTTAAATATTCGCCGATCGGTTAGAGTTTTTGCTATTTTTCTTTCACCCAGGCATATACGGATTAACCAAAAGTTAATCAAGTGTTATATTTTAGTTTTCATCAGGAATATATCTATTAAAGAACTTATGGAGATATCCTTGGACGCATTAAGAATCCTCAGAAAAATTTCTTGGGAAAAAGATCGATGGCAATCCTTTATGAAATTCATGGATAGTGTTTAGCAATTACCAGAAAAAAGTATAAAAATAATGAGTAATGTCTAAGGAAGTATCTTGAAGACATTTCACAAAAAAAATAGTTTTAAAGAAAGCCGCGAAAAATTCATTTCTAAAATTTATTGATCTCCTCGTAGACATTCGGGAGGAGATATGGGTAACAAAATATCCAAAATGGACATGGAGAGGGGATCCTAAATCTGGGATTTTGTGTCCATGTAGTTTATGGGCAAATGGGCAGCCTCTTATGAGGCCCTCGCCCGTACCTGATAGAGAAAACCCTGCAACGCCCATGCATGCGTCGCAATACATCATACCCGGCGTCACGCAGCTCCCCTCTTCGGGTGGTGAAACAAAACAAAACCGCAACGAGCGGTGCAACGGGAAAACCGGCTTCGGCTCGGGAGCATGTATCAAAACAACCCCCCGAATGCCCCAACACTGTCGCGGAATGTAACCGCACCAACACCACCGCACTTCCAAGCCGAAGATTGCCGAACGTCAGCATGTTGTAAATCACTCGCGCCAACGGTGGGAGGGGGAGCGAGACCGCTAGCTGCTTGCCGGAGTTTGAAAACAAATGGGTGAACGAAGGGGACGAATGGATGCTCGAACTGGCGATAAGTGTCTTCGATGCGGTTCGGAAAGAAAGGGATGACTAGCTGACGGTGATAAGGTCCCGACTATGGGGGGAAAGCGCAACATGTTGGTTTCGATGGACCCGAACGAGCACGTGGTGAGTCGCCTTTGAATGTGTTGTGAACCTTATTCGTCTGTGGGTGGCGGAATGAAGCAGTTAAAGTTATGTTGACGACAATGGGAAGTATGTACTGAAATATGTACGGAATGGCAGCAAAAGCACGTGTTGTTTCTTATGTGGGATGCGGGCCGCCTCTGCTTGATAGCAGCCATTGCTGCTGATCGTTATCGAACCAGTTTGCAGAGGACTTCGGTTGCAAGCTGACGACGAATGAAACGATCGCGCATGTTTGTCTTACTCGTTCATGTTTTAGCGGCACTTCAGCCGTTCGGTTAAGAGTAAAGAAATGCATTTGATTTGTAATTTGTTTCTTTCCTCACAAAATTTAGGATAAAGGCTCCCCCAAATCTACGCGACTTTTTACGGCGACAGCGGCAAAAAATCGTCGCGATTTCGTTGTTGTGTCGCTGCAAGCCCTCTTCTGTGGAACCATCTTGACTGACACAACGCGAATCGCTGCGAAATCGCGTCGCTGTGGCTTAGACGCGCTCATCAAACAGTGCATGCAGCGAAACATCAGCGAAATCGCGGCGATTGTTTGTCGCTGTCGCCGTAAAAAGTCGCTTAGATCTAGGGGAGCCTTAACGCTTCAAAGCTATTGTGGGTAACTCGTTGTTTCCAAACAAATGAATGAATAAACATACTACTGATAAGTTGAACATGATCTTCTCTCCATCCCTACTTTGAACAATAACATGTAAATCCATTCACACACTTAGAAACGACGAGCTACACACAAGGCTTTTAGAACGTTATCCTAATTAAATTATGCGAGATGTCTGGGGAGTCCTGACTACAGTAATCTTCTTCTCCTTTTCTTTCTGACCAACTAACTGTAGGATCGCAGTAATCATTGATTGTTATACATTGTCACATTGGTTCAATAAATATTCATTCTAATACTAATACTAAAGCTCGAAGGACGTTTCTTCAATTGGCGACGACAAAAAAAAAAACGGAATTTAGAGAAGGAAGATAAAATATACAGAGGAATCGGAGAACACGGAATTGAATTCGGAAAAAAAGGAAAATTTATCTGCAGAAGTGAGAAGAAACTAATCGTATTTGAAGGTTGAGGTTGAAAAAAATGGCTTGGTCAACGGTATGTATTATTTGGAAAAATAACATTTCCATGGTTACGGTGCAAATATTGGAAACTTTAAAATGTAGCCTGAGATGTGCACCTATATAAAACAATAGTTTTGGCACCCTTGGCGATCCTTGGGATGCAGTGAAAATTTAAAATCTAGGGCGATCCCTGAGATAAAGATAAAACCCGAAAACGGGGTGTTTACCAAATCCGTAGACGATCCTCGTATGTAAAGAAAACCTGGAGGCGATCCTCGGGTTAGTTACTAAAAAAACAAACTTGGAGGCGATCCTCGGGTTAAAGTAACAATTGAAAAACCTGCTGGCGATCCTTAGGTTATAAAAAAAAAATATTGTAAAAGAGTGAAACATAAAACAATTTGTGTATTAAATAACGTCTTGTACAAACTAGGTAAACCAACTCATACCTCCATTCGTCGAGAATGAAGAAGGTCCGGTGTTCATCCGATGGGAGAAATGGAGGGAGCAGTTCGATGCCTACCTGTCGTGGAAGGACATTGACAATCACGAGGAGAAGTATAAGACACTTATGATGTTCGGAGGTCCCGATATACGACGAATCACCTCAAAAGTTGCTGAAATTAGAAGCGGAACAATTGATAACCGATATCGTATAGCCGTGAATTTGCTGGATGAGTATTTCGTGCCACGAGTTTCAAAAACTTTCGAACGCCAGAAGTTTAGAACAATGACACCAATGCCACAAGAAAAGCTGGACACTTTCGTCGTACGACTGAAGCATCAAGCGACCAATTGTGATTTCGGAAACCAAGTAGAGAACATGATCGTTGACCAGATTGTAAGTACAACACAAGATTTGAAACTTAAGCGAAGATGCCTGGCGAAAGGCTTAAAAGTAAAGGAAGTCCTCGACATAGCACGAACGCACGAATCTGTCGAGTTACAGCTGAATAACTGGGACGGAAAGCAAACACCAAAATTGGACATGAATGCTGTGGATGAAAAGCAGCGCCAGCGAAGTTTTGAAGGTGACGGACTATGTGGGACGTAAATGTAGCAGATGTGATGGAAAACATGATGTTCGGGATCCTTCCTGTCCAGCCAGAACCCGTAAGTGTAATATTTGTGGCAAAACAGGACATTTCACTCGTTGCTGTTACCGGAAGAGAAAGCCAGATGCTGAGTTCAAGTTTGCAGATATATCGAATCAACCGAAGATAAAACGCTTCATTCGTGAAATCGAAGATACTAGCGCTGATGACGAAGGAACTGTTTTCAGCCTATTTCACCTTGGATCTGGAAAACGATTTGTGATCGTGAACATCGGAGGCCACCCTGTGAAACTTATAGTGGATACTGGAGCAGACGAAAATGTGCTAGCTGAAAATGATTGGAAGAAATTAAAACAAGCTGGTTTCGAAGCATATGCAATAAGGAGAGGGAGCCAAAAGCTTTTCAACGCTTATGGATCAAATACACCGCTTAGTGTTTTGGGAGAACTTGACGCTGAAATTACGTTCAACGGGAAATCAATTGATTCTACGCTTTACGTGATTTCTGGAGGGAAATGTTCGTTGCTTTCGGGAGATGCCGCTATCAAGCTAGGTATCCTGCAGTTCACTTATGCGATTGAAGTTGATCCGTTTCCATCAATCAAAGGTAAGTAATTATACTTTGAGCAAATAAGGAAAATAAATATTATTTGGATACTTCATAAGGTGTGGTTGCAAACGTTAAAATTGATAAAAATGTGTCACCCGTGCGACAAAGCTTGCGAAGGATTCCATTTCCCTTAGAAGAGTTAGCAATAGCGAAACTCAAAGAATTAGAGAAGCAAAACATAATTGAGCGAGTCTTTGAAGCTTCAGAATGGGTTTCTCCTATGATAGTCAAAAGGAAAAGTCAAACAGAAGTACGTATAATTGTTGATTTACGCGAGGCAAATAAAGCTGTCATTCGCGAAGTACATCCCTTACTGATGCTTGAACAAATGACTAAAAAAGTAGGTTGGGATCAATAATGATATTGATTATATTATCATGATTTATAATTATAACCATAAAATTTCAAGTGGCCATTCCATTTTTACGAAACTTGATATTCGTCAAGCATTTCACCAAGTGGAATTGAACAAGAAATGTAGGTATATAACGACCTTCATTTCTCCACTTGGGTTAATGCGTTACAAAAGACTCATGTTCGGTCTATCGGCGGCCCCTGAACTTTTCCAAAAAGTGATGGAAACAATATTTGCCGATTTTCCTTGGCTGATAATTTTTATCAATGATATTTTAATACCAGCCAAGAATATCGAGGAATTGCGGTGTAGAACGGATCTTGTGAACCAAAGACTACAACAATACAACATTTTGATCAATGCAGATAAAACTGAATACGGCATAACAGAACTTGATTTCATTGGTTACCACATAACCCCAAATGGTATATCAGTTTCTAAGAGCAAGTAACAGGCAATTGATAAGCTCGATGCACCTAAATCGACTGAAGAAGTTCGAAGTTTCCTTGGATTAGTGAACTTTGTAAATCGATATATTCCACACATGGCAACAATAACAAATCCTCTAAATCAACTTACGCACAAAGGAACAAAGTTCCATTGGGATTCTGTTCATCAACAAGCATTCGATCAAATCAAAAATATATTAAAGAAAGACGAGAGTCTAGGATTTTATAATCCAGATTTTGAAACATATGTAATTGCTGACGGAAGCCCGGTTGGACTTGGTGCAGTATTGGTTCAGAAAAATGAAACTGGTCAGTTTAGGATAATTCATTATGCTTCAAAGACCCTCACAGCTACTGAAAAGAAGTATGCACAAACTGAGCGGGAAGCATTAGCTCTAGTGTGGGGGTGCGAAAAGTTCTACTACTATTTGTATGGTAAATCATTCAACTTAATAACCGATCACAAACCACTAGTGGTAATTTTTGGAGATCGGGTTAAACCTTCACCCCGAATAGAAAGATGGAAACTACGACTGATGTCTTACGACTACAAAATTATGTATAGACCAGGAAAAGGAAATATAGCTGACCCCTTTTCTCGATTATGCCAAACTATACCCGATAACGGACCTAGTTTTGATGAGGAAACGGAAAGAATAATCAGATATATTACTCAAGATACGTGTCCCATAGCTCTGTCGTTACAAGAAATAGAAAAAGCAACTTATGCTGATGAGGAACTTCAAGAGCTTATCAAATGGTTACCATATGCAGCTCGACGATGGCCTAAAACATTAATGAGATATAAGAAATTTTCAAACTGCATTACTACACACCAGAAAGTTGTGATGAAGGATAACAAAATAGTTATTCCTAGGGTATTGCAAAAGCGAACGTTGGTTTTAGCTCACGAGCCTCATCTTAGCATATCATCAATGAAACAACGGCTGCGATCAAAAGTTTGGTGGTCTGGAATGGACTCCATGATTGAACATTTTGTAGGAAATTGTTCAGGATGCGTTTTAGTTTCGATTCCGGAGACACAACCAATCACACGAACAGAAATACCAGAAAGACCATGGATGAAAATTGCAATGGATTTCATGGAAATTCCAGGAGGGCACCATTTGTTGGTTGTAACTGATTATTTTTCTAGATATTTAGAAGTAGTTATCCAAAACTCCATGACAGGTAAACTAACAATCACAGAACTCAGAGAAATATTTGCACGATTTGGATATCCTGAAGAAATAGTTTGTGATAATGGCCAACCATTTGCGTCTGAAGAGTTTTCTACTTTCTGTAAAACAAACGGAATTGAAATAAAACATTCTGTTCCATATGCAGCTTTCCAAAATGGACAAGTAGAAAGACAAAATAGAACGTTATTAAGATCTATCAAAATCAGCGATGCGATGGGTCGCGATTGGAAATGCGACCTACAAGACTTCTTACATGAGTATCGATCAACACCACACTCAGTTACCAATTTCTCTCCTGCTGAACTCATGTTCGGTTGGAACTTGCGAGATAAGCTGCCACGATCCAAGCGTAAAGTAAACTTGGATCAAGCAAAACAAAACGATGCACGTATCAAGGAAAAAGGAAAACAATATATTGACGGAAAACGGAATGCAAAACAATCCACTATCGATGTTGGAGATTTGGTGGTGGTAAAGAATTTTATTCGAAAGAATAAACTATCTCCAAATTTCAACCCTCAAAAACACAGAGTAGTCAATAGAGAGGGGACGCGCCTTCATTTGGAAAACCTTGAAACAGGTGTTTTACCCAACCGACGGTTAACATGTCAAAAACAAACAAAAAGGATTGGTAATCAAAACCCATTTATGTGTTCAAAAGAAGGAGATAGAGGTATAACAATTATTTGATTATTATAAATCTATATAGATATATTCCTATTCAAATATTGGTATAAAATGTATTTGAATTTCAGATGTGATTTCAAGCCAATTGCCATCGGGAAATACTAAGATGCCTTCAACATTATCTAATAATGAAGAAAGAGGAAAACGTCAATATCAACCAGAGTCCAGAGTAGCCGAATCAAAAATACCAAAACATCCCCCTAAGCATTTTCAAGATTTTGCGTTATATAATGTAGAAAGGCTTTAATGAATAATCCATATATTCACATTTACTATTTCATTAAACAAAATGTTAATTATTAGAAAAAGGGAGAGATGTAGGATCGCAGTAATCATTGATTGTTATACATTGTCACATTGGTTCAATAAATATTCATTCTAATACTAACACTAAAGCTCGAAGGACGTTTCTTCACTAACTACACTACACTCGATTCATGACTGCCTTTTTCTAACCTCGGCTTCGGCTCACGCTTTCCAGGTCCTAGTGCACGTAGGGGAACTGGGGGTAATATGCCCATAGGGGGCAAAACGCGCCACCATCGATTTGACCGAACGATGTGTTTTAGAATGCTTTTTTTCACCCTAGATCATAGAAAATGGAAAGGAATGCCTTTCCTTATATGTTTTTATGTGGTTTTCTCAACCAAATCGATAAAATCGTATAAAAACGTTTTTCGCTGTTTTCGTTGCAATTTTGTGCGATTTTCAATGTCATTTTTTAAGTCGATAAACCAACGAATTTCTGAAACTATTGCCGAGAGTCAACTTATGCACTGTCATAGTTTGTATTACGTGCAAAACATATGTTAAATTTGCGCTCAAAAAGCTTATTGAAGGACCTAAACTTTAATCAACTCTGGGGGCAAAACGCCCACCCCTATTTCATAACACCAAATAGCCGTTTGAATTCAAATTCTACCAAACGTAATGGCACGTTGAAGTTACGCAAAAATTGGAACCTTACAAATGTACATTTATCGCATCAGCATGTATACTATTATTGAACAATAACATCTGAACAAACGCCCGGATGTATGCAACTCATGTGCGTTCGTTTACGCCGAACTCAAGCGGGGCGTTTTACCCCGCAAAACAATACATATGCAGTTAAGCAAGCATTTTTTTTAAATTAATTTATAAACCCCAGAAAAGTTAAAATGGATAGTTGTTTCTACTATTTGGTAGAAAACATGTTTGTCTATCCGACCATAATTAAAAAAGAGCATAAAATAATGTTTTTCACATCTAAAATCGCTGTTCTCCTTAACGTGGGCAAACTACCCCCAGTCCCCCTACGTAGTTATTCCACCTAGCTCGCTGCACCCCATGTTTACGGATTCAAAGCAAACACCATCTTTACAGAGCTGTTGTCCGGCATGTCTTGCCATGCGTATCCTTCCAGCTTTGGTGACCTTCAGGATGAGTTCGCCGTAAAACTCCAAAAGCTTGCAAGTCCACGTTTCATGGACTACCGGTCTTATGATGGTTTGCAAGGATTCGAGTTAGACGAATACATCCACCACCTCTAAAGGTTCCCTGTCTATCATGACACTTCTTCATAGGCGTGCATTGTCGTGTCAGATCCACCTACCAGTCGGATTCTATTCATGACACTTTTGATTCACTTCGGCAGTGGGGTTTTTTGAAACCTACCGAGCTCATATTCGGCTACAATATGCGTCGTATTGAGGTGCTCCTTAATGCAAAGTTTCAGACAATTCGACCGAGAAAAATGGGGGCCAAAGTGAATCATGGAAGTACCCAAGTAGCTCTGCACCCTACTTTGTTTTTGACGCATTCACCATATTTTTTGTTGCTTCGCATTTCAGACGGGTAAATAAACATGCCATCGTTTCAAATTTTCTCCTAAAAATATCCATGTTGCCGGTGCAGCAGTTGTTTTTTTTTTTCTATTTTCTTTCCATATGTCAATATGACCATTATCAAAGGTTACTAGACCAAATTTCTGGGATTTAAAACAAATTAGAAACGCGAAAAGACGTCTGATTGTTTATTATTTTCTTAGTGACAATTGACACCCAGTATATTGCCGTAAGACGTAGTTAACTGAATAATTTGTATATGTATATTTTTTTTTCTTTATAAACGAGATTTTTAGCCCTAGGCTAGTTCATCTCGTGACCAACGGTTTAACTTCCTTTCCGAAGGAAGTCGCCACTACAACCTTGACGTCATAAGTGACTATCGCGGGGATGGGTTCGATCCCAGGTCATCGGCGTGTGTTCTAACTACTACACCAGGCCCGTCTCCCATTTTTATAATAATCGCTTAGATTTTAGAAACATTCCAAATATTGCAATTGGTATTTATCTCTATCTTTGCCGAAGGGATCAGAAAATGACGAAAATCCATACCAAATTATGGTATTTTGTCATCATATTCATTGATATCTGTTCCTTAACAATGAAACTAATATAACGAAATTTATGTTCAATATATTCTACAATATTTTGTACCCTCATTCATTACTGATAGCTTCGTCAATCCAATCTGTTATATTATTTGTTTTTTCTAATTTCCAACAGCAAACTTATTTACAAAAACAAATTAAATTGAAACTTTATGAAACTGGATACCAAAATTAAACTGTTTTCCAAATGATCGATACGGTATACCTAACTTATAATATCGAATTTTGTTTAAAAGTTCAGAAATTCACTGCTTCGATTAAGTTCAATCGCTGAGCAAGACGAATTCAAAAATTAAGGGGGGAGGGTGTTTGATATGCTACGTCTTTACCTAGAGGGTACCTGCTTTTGTGACTAAATGCTACAAGGGGGGAGGGGGGGTTAATTATTACGGTTGTTAAGAAAATTTTCCGTTTGGCGGTAGCCGCCGAGTTCTACCGCAGCTGTCAAAGTTCTACCGCAGGCTTCGAAATCATTCTATCATTGAAGCAAACAATGGATCAATGCACTAGTTCACTGTCTGACGTTTGAGCGGTGCCGTGTTATTTACATGACCATGGCAACGAGTGAATTCGGCACCGCTTAAACGTCAAATTAGTGAACTCGTGCATCGGTCCATTCAATCATAGTATGGTTGAAAGAGAAAGCGCTATGAAAAACACCAACAAACAACAATCATCAAGACGGTATCCAAGGTATCATTGAAGCCTACTGATGATTTACCAGTGCAAATCAGTGATGTGACAGCTGCGGTAGCTTTCCGTTGAACCGTAAAACGGAAAGTTTTCTCTGAAATTGCAATATAATAATTAGATACTAAGCTACTCCCAATCATAGTAGACTATGACTTAGGATAATCATTGACATTCTACTGACCAGACTGTGGTGTACAGAGTCTGCGTTATTTAAATAATAATAAAGTGATTCATTCCGTGCAAATGTCAATGAAAAAAAAGGTCTGTTTGTCTCAGTGTTTTCGTAATTTGTTCTGATCACGACGAGCTTTCCTTGTGACGTGTGAGCTAGCGAAAGCTCATGTTTGGTTTTGTTCGAATTGGTTCGAATATGATGCGAACACGCGCAGCCTTCGGTTGTATTTGTGAAGGCATGAATGAAATGCGTGTTTAATAAACTATGACTATGCGAGGAAGAAACATGAGAGAGGATGATACAATGCATAGGTGTGCAAGAAACAGAACGATCGGTGATTGATGATTGATGCATGAGTATGAGTGGCAGATTTCGGAAAAGATTGCGGTTGAAATCTGATCGGTTGGCTGGCAGGTTCAGTTCGTTAACAGATTTTGCGGCGAACGCATATCGTTCGTGAAAAGTTATTTCGCGGAAGGCAAGCGTCATTTACCACACAGACATCATTCGATTAGTCAAATTAGCGGAGAACGTACGCATTTCAATGGATCTGGAGATGTTCAAGTAACTGGGCAAAGCTGTAATGTTGAAGCTGAGTTAAACCAAGCTAAAACGCACGCCATCAAGTTGGATGAATTATCTGCTTTCTTGCCGCTCTTTTCGGGATCGCCAAATGAAGACGTGAATTTTTTCATCAATACCGTAGAGCAGATAAGAAAAACGTTCAAGGTTGAAGAAGAAGTAATGAAACTTATAATTTTCAAACACCTGCAGAAAAACGCAAAGCTTTGGCTATCGTCACAATCAAATTTGTTCAACAAGACATACTCAGATGTACTCAATCTTATTCAAACGACCTTCACTGTTACAATTAGTGCATTTGAAGTAAGAAGAAAACTTGAACTGAGAAAGTGGAGAATGGAGGAGACATTTCTGGAATATTTTGTTGAAAAAAGAAGTCTAGCCATGCCGTTGAAAATGGATGAAGATGAGCTCATTGACTATGTGATTGAAGGTATTCCTGATCGTCACTTGAAGAACCAAGCCAAAATGGGTAAATTTTCATCAATTTCAAGTCTGCTGAAAGCTTTTCAAACGATTCATCTGTCCAAGAAACCCGTGTCAAATGCTCCTGTTTGCTTCAATTGTAATCTACCTGGACATATAGCTGCGAAATGTACGAGGCCGCGAAAACACTACAGCAGATCAACATTCAAAGGAACAGTATCCAAATGGAGTCCTGATGACAGAGGGAAACTTGGATATGACAAACCGTCAAGGATTGCAGTTGTCCAGAACCAAGACATTAAATACAAGACAGATGACTTAGAGCACGACGGATTGGTAGATATAACGTTGACTGAGTTTAAATTTGATTTAAAAGCATTGTTTGATACAGGTAGTCCAGTTTGTTTAATACGTCTTGGTTTAGCGAAACGTGGAAAAATTTGTCTTTATATTAGTAAAAACTTTTACAAGGGTATTGGAGGAACTGGACTAAACATTGTGGGTAGATTAGTTACTAATGTAAAAATTGAAAATTTATTTTTCAGAATTAATTTTTTAGTTGTTTCTGACTCGGTTATACATTCCTATGACGTAATAATTGGAAGAGATGTTATTTTTGATTCCATGATGAAAACTATTAAGAAAAAAATTAAACATGATACAAACGAAGCTGAAACAAAGGTAAAAAAATACAAACATTGTTTGCAATTTGAAATCTGTCGAGCATGTAGGAGATATAGGTAAAGATTATTTGGCAAGATTACATCATATTTTAAAAATATATTTTATTAACTTTCAACGTCCTGTTTCTTCTGAAGTAGATTATGAAATGAAAATAGTGCTTAAATCTGCTGCACCATTTCATTTCAAGCCAAGAAGACTTTCTCAAAATGATAAAGCTAAAGTAAATTAAAAAGTTGATGAACTTCTAAAAATGGGAATCATTAAGGGAAGTGATTCTCCATTTGCTAGTCCAATTTGGTTATTCCGAAGAAAGATGATGAAATACGATTGTGCGTAGATTATAGAAAATTAAATAAAGATACATATCGCGATAATTACCCTTTACCATTAATAGAAGACATTTTTGACAAGCTTAAATGTAAATCAGTTTATACAATTTTGGATCTAAAATCAGGTTTCCATCAAATTAAAATTTCTTCTGAATGTACCAAATACACTTCTTTTGTTACTCCAAATGGACAATATGAATATTTAAAAGTTTGTTTTGGCCTATGTAATGCACCTGCTGTATTTCAAAGATTTATAAACAAAATTTTTAAACCACTCATTGATGAAGGGAAAATAGTTGTATATATTGATGACATATTGATTGCTTCCGAAACTATAGAAGAGTACTTTGAAACATTAGGAATGGTTTTAAAAATTTTAAGTGGGAATTTATTAGAACTAAATCTTGAAAAATGTAAATTTTGTTTTGATGAAATTGATTATTTAGGCTATACTATGAATAAATATGGAAGAAAACCAAGTAAATCTCACATTGAATCTATTTCCAATTTTCCATTACCAAAAAGTACGGAAGATGTTCAAAGATTTTTAGGTTTGACTAGTTATTTTAGGAAATTTATAAGAAATTTTGCATCAATCGCCAGGCCACTGTACAATTTGTTGAAAAAGGATGCTGAATTTGTTTTTGATGAAAATGAAGTTAAAGCTTTCGAAATGTTAAGAGATAAACTGCAATCAGCTTCAGTATTAGCCATTTATGATCCAAAAGCGGAAACGCAATTACATTGTGATGCAAGCTCACATGGTTTCGGTGCGATTCTTTTACAAAAACAAAATAACGGGAATTACCACCCCGTGAGCTCCTTCAGTAAAAAAAAAACAGATGAATATGAAAGTAAGTTACACAGCTTCGAATTAGAAACTCTGGCAGTAATTCATTCCTTAAAACGTTTTCATGTTTATTTGTCTGGTATAAAATTTAAAATTTTCACTGACTGTAATGCTTTAGCACAAACTTTGGCTAAAAAAGCAATTAATCCTAAAATAAGTCGATGGGCCTTGTTCTTAGAAAATTATAATTATAGTCTAGAATATAGAGATGGAATGAAAATGCAACATGTAGATGCCTTAAGCAGATTATCAATGGGTGATGTTGAGAAAAAATTAGGAAAGCATAAGCTGGATTACAGTCAAGAGCAGCATATATGCTTATTGAATACTGAAGACATTGAACGAAATGTAATTTTAGCTCAGGAATATGATGATAAAATAAGAAATATCAAAATTCACTTAGAATCAAATACTTTTCCAAATTTCGAATTAAAAAATGGAATATTATTTAGGAAAGATAATCAAAAACTTTTACTGGTTGTGCCTAAAACAATGATTGATAGTATTATACGAATATGTCATGATCAATTAGGGCATATTGGCATAGAGAAAACAATAATAGAGATTAACAAATTTTATTTATTTTTCAAGCATGAGAAAAATTGTTAAAAAATATATAAATAACTGTTTAAGTTGTATATTTTATAGTCCATCAGATACGAAAAAAGAAGGATTTCTCAAAATTATCGATAAAAGACAAATTCCATTTCACACTCTTCATTTAGACCATTTTGGTCCAATTAACCAACGATCATCTAAACATTTTAAGTACATTCTTGTAGTAGTAGATGCATTCACAAAATATGATAAATTTTATCCTACTAAAACGACTAACACTAAAGAAGTTATTGAAAATTTATAATTATACATCAACCATTATAGCCGACCATTAAGAATTATTACTGATAGAGGTAGTTGTTTTACATCTACAAGTTTCAAAAACTTTTGTATGGATCGTTGTATCGAGCATATTAAAACAGCAGCACTTCAGAACAATTCAAACAATGAAAGCAATAACATAGAAACGTTAGTAAAAAATAATCAATTTCCATCGCGAAATCAAAATATATTGGGAATTCGATCAGAAGCAAAAGAAAATATTTCAAAACTTCAGGCTTATAATAAGGAAATGGTGGACAGAAAGCGAAAAGCTGTTCAAAATTACAAAGAAGGCGATTTTATTGTGCTTAAAACTGAAGTTAATAATAAATTATCAAGAAAGTTTAGAGGTCCATAATAAAGAAGGTTTTGCCAAATGATCGGTACTTTGTCACAGATATAGACGGTTTTCAAACATCAAATATACCATTCAGTTCAGTTTGTTCACCAAATAACATGCGAAAATGGCTATCAGATTCCAAATTAAATTCTAATCATGACGTCGATGTGGACATCGACGAGTCAGGATGATCGAATATAGTATGTTCTATTGTTAATTATAATAATTAGATAACAACTGTTTTCCTACAGGCAAACTAATCTTATGAAATTATTGATAGGGTTTTGAATTTCCACATCATTTCCATCTCTAGATACCCCAAAAAATTGGGGCTTCAGTCCAAAACCATCATAAATTCAACATTTTCAATTAATCAAAAATATAACTTATTTCTGATGTTCCCTAAAATTTAATCAAAATTGATCGGTTGCGAAGTTACAGAATTTTGAATTTTCGGTGTTGGCACTCACTACTGTAAAGGTTAACAATCAGAAAGATTCTGAAAATTTCGAGACGGCATACATAATTACTAAGCTAAAATCTATTACCGTCACATGACCAGCACATGTATGAATGTTGGAATCCCGGTATTACTTCCCCAATTATCCATAATAACTTCGGATTATGACACGCGATTACGAAACATGTTCTATTTCAATCATCATTTTATTCCAGCGATCAGATCACGATGACCGATCTGTCGCTCGCTTCGTACTCAACTGTCTAAAGATTCGTTCTATGCAATCGAGAAACTACAATTCAAGTATAAATTCAATAGAGTCGTCTACACATAATTTAAACCTAATTTTATTGGTACAACATGTATGTTTTATGAAAAGTTGTATGTAGATATTAAAATGTTTACAAAAGTTATGGCCGATCAAATGTAAACAATTGGCTGTGTGTTCTAAATGTTTAACAATATATTTTGAATCCGCAGAAGATAGTCGTAGGCCAGTAAAACGAAGAAAAAAAACGTCAGCACAATCTGGTAAATCAATTGTGCGTTATTTTTAGCAGGAAAAAAAATCGATGAATCACTGACACACATTGTAGGTGTATGGAAACTTTGATTTCCTCCCAAAATTCAATAATAAATGTGAATTGATAAATGCAGGGTGGGTGTTTCCTTAGTGGCACTGATGGCTTGTTACGCCCAATTTAGTTGCGTAGCTAGGGGTGCGGTAAGCGTAGTCCGCAACGGGTCCCGGGTTACTTAGGGGTCCCGAAATCATGGTGAAATTTTTCTCAGCAGTATAAATTGAGATTTTGACAAACTAAAACGTATACAGGCAAAGTGGGCGAATGACCATAATGGCTAAAGCTTAGTTAAAAAATACAGGCAAGAAAAAACAGGTTTAGAGGGGACCAAAATTGGTTATGTGTAAGGGCCTCTAAATAATGGAAGCAGTGGTTAAAAGGCTCTACAGATGAGGAAAAAAAAGGGCCTCTATAGTGGCTTATAGAGGTTGAGCCTGAGAAAGTCTAAGAAGTCAGAAACAGGTTTGGATTACTATAAGCCATACTCTGAACCAAGCCAAAACAAACTGAAATGAATCCTTGTACACAATATTTCATACTTTCGCCAAAATTTCCAAAGCGCGGACAAAGGCCTCTAAGGTCCCTTTTCATGAAATCGATATCTAAAATTTATTTTTCCTTTTTTGTAATGTAATGAATCTTGATGTAAACTTTTGAGTATTTCATAGGTTTATAGAATCCTCGTGGAAGATCTTCAGAATACTTCTAGTAATTGATTCGATACTTTCTTCAGAAATACGTACGCAGGAGTCTCCTGGGATCCCTCAAAAATTTGTTAATAGGATTTTTCAAGCAAACAAGCTACGTATTTGTCTTGAAATTCTATTAATGATTTCTCATAATAATTTAGGAGGGATTCATCCAAAATTATTCGGAAGTCCAATAATGGAATTACAACGAAAATTATTTTTGAAATTCTTACAGCATTTTTCAAGAACGATACTTTTGAAAATGTTTTATTGGTTTATTTCGTTATTATTCTGAGATACCTTGAAAATATACTACAGAAATTCGTCCAAGAAAATAAACAAAAGTTTATTCTAGGACTGAAGTTCTTATGGCGATTTTGTAGATATACTTCCACTCGTTTTTTGCGCCAATCCTTCAACAATTACCTCACAGATTATCCCAGATATTGCTCCATAAATTTATCCATGGATTATTCCACAAATTCTTTTAGAAATGCTTTCACGAATATCATAATAAGTTCAACGGTTTCTTCAAAAATTACTCCCAAAATAAGGAGTTCTTTCAAAGATTCCTTAAATTAATTTTTAAATAAATTCTCCATGAATTCTTCAGTTCAAAAATCCATTTGGAGTTTAAATTCACAAAATGCCACAGAGTTCCACTCGAGATTTCCATGGGGTTTTCTGTAAAAAATTCTGCGGAAAATTATGCAAGGTTTCATTTGGTATATTTCCCAATAATTATTTCAAGATATCCGGAGATCTTCGGAAAACTTCTCTCTTGTAGGAGTTTATATTGTATTATATCAGTGATATGATATCTTTACGATTTTGTTTAGAAATATCTTCCTTTTTTCAGGAATTGAAAAATGTCCTTAGCACCGCTTTGGACAAATTTCCTAAGAGATCCTGTAAGAATTCTTTGAGAATTTCTTTGTAAATTTTGTTGAGGGTATCAATGAAAAAAAAAACCTGAGGGTGTCATTGGAAAAAAATAAATTCTCCAAAGGTTTCTCAAACGAGCATTCTAGGACCTGGAAAGTTCGTGAACAAACCGCTCAATGACCTCCACTCAATGAAATCATTGAAGTAATAGCTGGAGGAAACTTAAAGCAAACACCTGAAGAACATTCTGGTGAAAATTCTGAAGAAAACGCTTTTTGACATAACGTCACGAGGAATACCCACAGAAACTTTTGTAAAGGCGCTTTGTGAGATGTCTTGTCGAATTCTCTGACAATTCCTTATTGAAACGAGGAGCCAGGTTTAAGTCTCATCTTGGATCCGCTTTCACGCGATACCGGTATGTTTAACTTTGGTTTTCATTTGATTAGGAGTGCGCTTCGGAAGCCCAAGCAAACGGTTTCGTTTTATCACCGCCGGAATGAATGTTTGTTTATTTTTCAGTTTTTGCGTTTTGCTGGGCAGTGCGAAGTCCTTCGTGGAAGCCCACGATTTTGTGTTTTTGTTTCGCATCATCAGAGCATTTTTTGCATGGAAAGCAAAACTGTTATTTGTGTCCACTGTGTATACTGGTACCCAGGCAACCAGAATGTACATATAACGAAATCACCTTTTGCGTTATGCGATGCTTAAATGCGCAAAGTTTCACATATAAGATGTTGCGAAAAGGCCTTATGCGTACAAAAGTGGAGGCGATATACGTGCATATTTTATATGATGAAAACTAACATGTAATGCGAGTGTGTAAATTTTATTGCTAACTAGTTTGTACTCTTATGCGACTTAATTTATGACAACAAAATTGATTTGATAGCTGCTACGGATTGATCCGACTATCTTTGTACGAGTATACGGGACGAAACAAAATGTACGTATGAACTCATAAAATAGCGTTTTATACGAGGAAACTCATCGATCAAACGATATCATCCACCATGTTGTGCGGGTGTGATGAAATTTGTGTAAATAAACGACTTTGTTCGTAAACTGTTATGCGACTTCTGGTTGTCTGGGTAGTAAAATGAAGTTTTACAAGCCATTTCAAAGTGGAAAAAAATCAAATGTTTTGAAAATTTCATAAAAAGTGTAACGTTACTTTGTCAAAACAATGAAAATACCTACGGCTCGCCATCGGTATCCAATTTTTGAAGCAGCTGCTTAGTAACGAAGAGCCTCCACAACTATTTTCGCCTCATTATACAGGTGTCTAGATGGTCTCCATGAGATGGCCGAAGACTCGCGATCCGAGAGTTACAAGTTCGATCCTCGTTGAAAAATTTTATCATGACTTCAATTATTGCGCTGAATTTTAAACAGCACATGTGACAGAGCGTGTGAGACCGCATTGAGACACATCTCAAGAAAAATGAGGCTTCCCAAATGTTCAGCGGTCTTCAAATGTTCAGCGCGCACGTGCCCCTGCAAACAATGAGGCTCCTGCACAGTAACTCTAGTTCATATGCTTTAATGTATGGGTTACTATTGAAAACTATTAATTGGAAATTTGGAAACATGTCGTGGTTAGATTTATTAAAAAAAATATCTATGTTATTTTATTTATTTTTTTTAGTATTTTTTATATTACACCTTTATTTCGTATGTTTTTTTTTTGGATCTATGATTCAATGTTTAATTTCGTTGATTCTTTAAGTTGTGTTATGAAATTTTCTATTCATGTTTTTATTTTGCAATTGTTCAAACGGTTTTCTCGATAGAATTGATTTGAATAGAATAAATCGATGTGAATTGTCGTTGATTAATGAAGTCATTTTCAAAACATATTAATTAATCGATCTGCAGAAGGCAGGAAGCGTCTGACAGTTTTTTCTCGTTTCAGGAGAGAAAATTTTCAATGATTTCAAGAATCGTCAAATTTGCATCGTTTAATTTTCGATGGGAAGTGGCAGTAAACTCTGATTGAGGTTTTCGTGACGTCTGTTGTGTGATTCCCAGAAAATTAATTTAAGATTTCTGAAACGCGGAATTCAATAGGCGGATTTGCAGTCAACGGCGATTACATCTATTCAACTTTCAAGCTGGATTGAAATGGTGAGTTCGTTTTTTGTAGTGAAAACACACATTTATATCGTGGCATTGTTTCATTTATTTGTTAAAACTATGGATGGTTCGTCACTTCAAGTGTCGGGATAAGCCATAAACAAAATTGATCTACACGTACATATTCTTTTATTTATTTGTCACAATTACTAAAAAATATCCTTTGAATATTTCGACATTAGAATTGTCGACGCACTGATAGATATTTTATTTTAATTTGAGGCTACATGAATCCGCATCACTTACCAAGATGAATCCTGATCATGTAGCTTTTGATCCCTCCCACTAACAAAACTCCTTCCTGCGAAAACCATGGAGATGCAGAGGTGGATGTCATACTAACATTCCTCCCCTTTCCCCCCGATGACCGTTAGGACGTGGATGGCGCCGTTATTGACATTTCTGAGTTTGAAGTTCTAGAAATTGTACATTGAAGATGGTACGCTACTCCCAAGCTACATCTGTTGGTTCCCTGTACAACTTTGATTATTCCGGTCAATCACGGAGTAGCAACTACGAATTATACGGTCAGGTCATCAATGCTTATGCTTATGACACATATTGCTTCGAATATAGTTTCTTTACAAGCCATGAATCGCAAGTCAGCCAATTTGTAAAAAATATAAAAATCTAGCCTATTCTAAAATAGTTGAATCATCATAAAGCCTTCACAATTCGATTTCCACTCCAATATTCGCGAAGGAAGCATCCAGCTTCAGTGCATTTTTATTGTAGCTTAGTGCACTACCAGAAAGCTTGAGAAGATCAAGAAGATTTGTCTACCATTTCTTCAGTTTAGTGCCTTTTTAAGCGTGATTAGAGGAGTACAAGTTACGATCGACCATCTTTGGATACAGTGTACCCCCGTTAATTTGAACGATACCTCATGCAAACCATCGGGGTTTATTTTTAATTGGGTCCTAAAATGTTTAATGAATTTTTGTTTTTATTTAATAATACGAAACAGCATGTTATTGCAACTACTTTAGCAAGTTTTCCAGCTCAAATAACGGCTATAACATTTTTAAACTTCAATTTTAAAAATGGTTTCGAATATGAACCTTGACACTTGTGATCTTGTTTGACATTCACTTTTTCGACAAAAATGCCACATTTCGGAAGGGCAAGGGACACGGAAAACAAAATATACCCAACATTTGAGTTTAAACCAAAAGATGTGACAAAATCATAAAAAAATGTTTTTTGTACTTAAACCAATGAAAATCAATTAAAAATTGAGTAAACATGTGTTTCTGCCCTAAACTTAAGCGTTTGGTACTAAAATTGAGACAGGGCTTTAGGACCCTATTGGAACATCTAGTCACCCTAGAACCGTGTTTCTGGTTACCTTTTTCACTGTTTTGTTTTGATTCTGCGATCCGTTCCACAGCGTTCCATTTCACTTCACTACGTTCCATGAGCTAAATGACGTATGAACCATTTTTAATCTGAAAGCGTGGTACAAATAAAAAAGTGTTCAGATTAAATGTGGTCAAACCAACGGGGGTACCCGCCCAGACAACCAAAATGTACGTATAACAAAATCACCTGGAGGCTTTGTATGTGCAAAATTTCACTTATAAGATGTTGTGAAAAGGCCTTCTACGTACAAAAGTGGAGGCGATATGCGTGCATATATTATGTGATGAACAATAGCATACAATGCGAGTGTATAAATTTTCTTCCAAACTAACCTGTGATCTTAAGCGACTTAACTTATGATAACAAATGTTGATTTGACAGCTGCTACGGATTGATTCGACTTACTTTGTACGATTGTACGAGACGAAACAAAATGTACAAATGAACTCAGAAAAACAGCGTTTTATGCGAGGAAACTCATCAATCTGACGATTTTACCCACCGTGTGTTGCGGGTTTGATGTAATTTGTATGAATAAACGAGTTATTACGTGAACTTTCATGCGACTTCTGGTTGTCTGGGCGGTACCAAGATTATTAAGAGTTTCAGTATGTGCTCACAAATAACTTCAGTACACTTTTGAAGGTACCCATGCCCAATCAAAATTCAAACCAAATGCATCCCACATAATCGAAAAGCGCCGCCAGTCAGTTCGAAAAGCTCTTCGAAAGAGGCGAAAAGCGTACACACTTACAGCTCCACGAGTCTTCACAGCTTTCGCCTATGCTTGGCTTGGTTCATTGAAGTGCTCACCACGAGGTGGCTTCGTATGGATGCAATTTCGCCTTGGCGCGAAATTTTAGGGTTGATGCTCCAGTAGTTGCGTTAGTGTTAGAAGGTAAATTCATCTGTACAATTAGTAAGATGAAGTTTCATTGTTTATTTATTTATGTCGTTTTCGTTTTTAGGAACTGGATCGTTGATCAACACATAAACAAACCAACGTCAAGCAAGTTGTAATTCGGTCGAACCTGAATCGGGTTGGGGTTGAAACTGTGATTCAGAACGGGTTGCGCCAGCTCCAACCTAGGTTAAAAAACGAATTCAACATTAGTTTCATGGAGATTAACAGAAGCTGTAGAATCAAAAAAGTAGTCTGGAGAAGACTGCAAGTGGTAATCGAAATACGCGTATCTGTCAAAAAATTGCAATTAGAGCGGAGTTGAAAGGTGCAATATTCAAATCTACGTTTTTTTTTCTATTTATTTATATTCTGCATAAAGGATTCTAATACGTAAAAGAGAATATGTATAGTCAGTAGCCTATAGCTTGTAAATGTTATGCAAAATGCATTTTAAAAAGTATTGAAATAGTAATTGTTAGTTTATTGATCACGATACCCTATTTTTTATCAGGAGAAGGTAAAAAATTTACTTATGCTTTACAATAATCGTTTTGGTGCTATACGCTTCTTTACAAACCATTAACCACGTGGCGGAGGGTGTGTGCACAAACATCACGCTCCACACAAATTTTAAAATTTGTGTATGGACAAAAGGCTTTGAAAATCGAAAAAAGGATCACGTGGTTTATGGGCAGCCCCGTAACTTATTCAAGATAGTAAATATGCAATATGACATAATTATTCAAATACGTACGGATACCAACTCAATAATTCTAATTAGGATTAGAATTTCTTCGAGAAATGAATTCTTCAAGGACTTCAATCGAATTTTTCAATAAATGTAATTCTCAATCCACCCAAACAATGCCGCGGAAATCCCAGTAGGCAGTTCAGTACATGGATCGCAAGGATTTCTGCATTTCAAGTACCTCTCTCTCTACACTCTTCATGACTTACCTTGACCTATAAGTAGCATAAATGTTTCGCTTCGCTCTATAGCTTAGTAGGTTGATGATGGGAACAAAACGGGCAGAATCGCCGTCGCCTCGCTATTATTGGTAGGTGAGTGGCAATTTTCCTACTCGCTCGCATCTTCGCTTCGTCTATATTTACGCACTGTCAGAGGATTGCCAGTAGGGTGGCCCAAATAATCAAATTACAAAAATCTTAAGATAAACCCCCGAGATTTGTTTTCTGGACCCCCTGAAGCTACTGTGAAATTTTGAGCGGAATCAGCCAACTCTAAAGAGGGCTAAACAAGCTTAAAGTTTGTATAAAAAATCGACCAAATACATAGAAAACGCGGATTTAACTACATTTTCGACCATATGTGGTGCTGTAGTCGATTAATTACTTCCATTATTGAAGCTTCCATTCCATTGAAGATTCAATCTATAGTCAATAGAAAAGAGGCTGCAACAAACCTAAAGTTTTTCCGTTAAGAACAAAAAAGGTAAACCTAGGGAAACTAAAGTTCGGGTAGCTTTGCAAAAAATGACAATTTTCATAAGTACTTCGAGTTCGTTCAAAATTTGTGAGTCAAATGATTGTTGACTTATTCCGCTCCAATTTTCATGGTAGCTTCTAGGACTCCAAATGAACAAATTTGGGGGTATAACTTAAGATTTATACAAAACAAATTTCCCTACAAAAATGGGCCACCTTATCCCGCCAATCATAATCGCGCCACGTGGTAGTGGCGCGACGTTGAACAAAGGGGGAACCATGGCCTGCTGCTCTGCCTAGACTAGACAATTGGGATCCTCGTTGCTATGGATCGCGTGGTCGGCAATCGAGGGCCCGAGCGGGCGGGCACGCAGGTTGATGCACGCAGTCAATGCTGTTTTGCGGCAATGCGACTTCCGAACACGGTCGGGATTTTAAGCGGCGGATGAAGCAAACAAAAAAATGTCACACGCGAACGAAAAAGAGGAACGCAAAAGCAAACAAAAAACAATAAGAAACGGAACGCGAAAATGGCAAATTGGCGAGTTGTTGATATTTATAGCGTAATCGAGGAGATGATGCAGCGAGTTAACCGCTCGGAAGTGGTTGCCACCGGACAGAGGATGAATTTCAATTTTGTTTTGAGAATGAAGTGGACGGGGTAAATGGTTGGCCGTGGTTTTTGGGCAGTTATCGGATATATAGGGGCCTTCCGTTGGTTCACAAAGTTAGATCATACTGAAAAACAATTGTCTTGGCTGTTTTGATGTTTTAACATTTTGCTCTTGAAAAATGTTTCAGTGTAAAACTCAGTGAACCGATAGCAAAACGTCTTAAAATTTCGATCGAAGTAACCAAAAGCTCAGCTAGACTAACATTCACTCACATTGTGCAGACTAGAAAGTGAAGAATGTGTTATTCAATCATCAAGTTATTTATAACCTTGGAAAATGTCATTACACTAGTAACATGACACCATCTTTAAAGCGTTTTTTTTTTCATGATGACACTTCGAATAACAAAGTATTCAATTTCTGGTCTGAACATAAGTGACGTAAAACTATCAAGTCGTCTTTTTATTCACCCTAACGCACGTTTTAGGCGAACATTGTACTCACAACAAAATTTGCAAATATATGGGCTAGCATATGACTAATAAAATGCTCATAACAACACTTAGTTGAAACGGTTATCTGATTTCTATAAAAAAAAAACATAATCATGAGCGCGACTAGTAGCTCTTGAATTGAATAATGTTATCCCTCATGAAGTCGATCAATCGGCAGCATCTTTATCTTACCGAAAATTGAAACTTTTCTGTTTTAAGATGTTCAAACAATTTCCCAGAAGTTCTATTAAATCTTTAATTTCACAAGTTCTACCCGACGCTACCAGAGCAAGTAGACAAGGTTTTGTAACAGCAAACTTCGATATGGATTTTAGCTATCTATTAGGGATACAGTTAACTCTCCCTTACTCGATATTCCGTATCTCGATATCGAGTTAGAGAACCATAGAAAAAGTTGATTTTCATGGCTAACTCGATGGTCCCTTAGATCGCATTTGCACTGGTTTTGTGTTCTGTAACTCGATACCTCCCTAACTCGATGGTCCTTCAATATCGAGTAAGGGAGAGATGACTGTATTAACTTCATTGATATACATATGAGATAAAAGATCTAAAAACAATATCTAAAATTTACTCTTGAAACAACATTGCTTATTGGTCCCAAAGCCATGTATAGCCATGTCTAGCAAGAAATAAATGTTTGCGCCTAAACCGTCGTTGGGCAAAGTTTTTCCATTTTTTCAGACAGTTTCTACAGAGATGTGACATAAGGGGGGCGCGTATGGTTTAGAATATCATAGTAAAAACTTTTCTGCTGACGCACTTAGACCTATACAATAATCTACAATGTTTTAGAACATCTAATGTAGAACAACTTTGCCTAAGAACCAAAATTTCTATCTGTTATGGTTCGCGAGTTATGATTTTTTTTGACAAATAAGTTAGGGTGGTCCCTGAAAAATTATGTTTCTCTCGATTACTTTCTATACGAGAATTTCTCGCAAAAACTTTGTTCCGAACACTTTTAGAACTTTAGATAGCGCAACTACGGTTTTCAATCACATTATACTGGAATTGCAGCGCTTACGGTGTGCCGACCAAGAGTCAGCTGTAGAAGGTTAGCTCTTCCGAGGCTGTCCCCCTGTAACCATGTTACGGTCTTTTTGTTTTCACCAGGGGGAAGTCTGTAAACAGTCGCCTGTGAAGGTAACTCAGGGAGTGTGGGGATGCCGTACCAACGACGACCTACTAAAGCCAGCCCATGCACTGAACTTGAGCAATTCTTTTTTAACTGCTCAAGTGGTGTACAGTGCATCGACATTACCCTTGGCCTCAGACCCTTATCTCCCCGGAACCACCTTACGGTATTTGTTCGGGAAGGGGCCAGTGTCGCAACATTCCGTTGCTTCGCACCACATCCAAACAGCACAACAGTACAAACCTAAGTTTTCTACCTTGTCCATATTGACAAGCCCCTACAGTATGCGCGCCGTTGCGTCAGAGAACTTCAGTGAGCGAGAGTTTGAGGAGAAACGTCAGGACTGTCAGACTGAAAAACATGCAAGTAACGAAAGGCGTGCAAAGTAGAGTCCGTTCAGTTAAAATTTAATTAACTTAAAAAGTGTTACTGTTTCACTTAAAATTATTGTTGAATTAATAACTAGTTTAATCTACCTACGTTTAGTGAATTTAACTACCAAAGATAAAAAATGAATTAGAAAACAACACAGTTAGTACGGCATAGAAATCACAGGTTAGTGATAAAACTAGAGAATTTACTAAAATTAAGCCTTGATTACACAGTTTGCGTCCGTGAGCAGTCAGAACCCACTTGAATTAACGTGAGACAAGTAAAAGACACGTTAAAAAACAGGTAAAATCAGTATTGAAATGTTGTGAAACCAAACCTAACCTATAATCCGAACTTGTAGCAGTTCCCCGTCCGATCTTAGAGCTAAACACCAATTGAAATACGCTAAAGAGACACTAAACGTAAGTACTAGCATTTGGACAACTAGAACTAAGAAAACACAAAAAATCAAAATTATTATGTACAACATTAAACACAAAAGAACATACAGCATTTCCCTATGGTCTGTTTATTCCATAGGAATTTTTTAACGTTGGCCTAAATATACTGCGTTCAGAAAATCGGACAACTGTCTCTT